>NC_134083.1:117599927-117899927 GCF_000715075.1 Nicotiana tabacum
TAGAAGACTTTTCAGCAAGGGTTGGGTATTCAGGTAAATCTTAGTACAGCTTTCCATCCACAGACCGAGGGAAGGCAGAGCGGACTATTCTGATGCTCGAGGATATGTTGTGTGCTTGTGTTCTTGACTTCAAAGGTAGCTGGGATGATCATTTGTCGCTCATAGAATTTGCCTACAATAATAGTTATCATGCTAGCATTCGGATGGCACCGTTCGAGGCTCTATATGGTAGGAGATGTAGATCTCCCATTGGATGGTTCGAGATTGGGGAAGCGGAGTTGATAGGGCCGGACCTCGTGCATCGGGCTATGGAGAAGGTTAAGATCATTACAAAATAGTTGAAAACTGCTCAGAGTTGTCAAAAGTCCTATTCGGATGTGCATCGCAGGGATTTGGAGTTTAAAGATGATGATTGGGTATTCTTGAAAGTTTTCCCCATGAAGGGTATAATGTGGTTTGGTAAGATAGGGAAGTTGAGTCTGAGATATGTCGGACCGTACAGAATCATTCAGAGGATTGGTCGGGTGTCTTACAAGCTTGAACTACCTCCAGAGATGTCTTTAGTACACCCTGTATTCCATGTATCCATGTTGAAGAAGGTGGTTGGAGATCCGTTGCTCATTTTTCCGGTTGAGGCTATTGAGGTTAATGAAGAATTGACTTATGAAGAAATTCTAGTTGCCATTCTTGATAGGCAGGTCTGTAAGCTGAGAAATAAAGAAATTGCCTCCGTGAAAGTACTATGGTGGAATCAGCAGGTTGAAGAGGCCACCTGGGAGGCCGAGGAAGAAATGAAGAAGAAATACCCTCATTTGTTTGAATAACCATGTATTTATAAAGTTGTGTTCTATGAAAATGCTAAGAGTTTACCTTCTATGAATTATGTATCATTTGTATAGCTGATGTTAAGGGTGTTCCTTTTATGTGATATACTACTCGTGAGGCCACGGTTGCCGTTGTTTTCATATATATTGCGTCATTGGATTATGTATATGTTGTTAGGATTGGTTTATGGGATTCTCTGACACGTGGATAGGCCCAAATACAGGGGAGACTCTGCCGAAATTTTTGGAAATTTAAGGAGTTAGTCAAATTTGGAATGTCTGGGGTCTGAGTGAAGAGTTGAGCCACTATGGGTATCTATGGAAGACTTTTGACCCTCATTCAAAGACGAATAATCCTAAATGGGGGAGAATGTAAAGCCCCGTAAATTTTTGTAGTTGACTCGGGAGTTCGTGCGGACCCACACTAGGGGATGGTGGTGACCGGAACATGGTAATGTATGTATAGTTCAAGTTGAGGTGGTTGGGAGTTTCAAAATATCAAAAGGAAGTAAAAACATTAGGCTTGAAAAGTTGGTTGAATAGTGCATTTAGGCCCTAACGCGCGCTCAGCACACGAAAGGAAAACAGGGTTGCAAGGAACAAACCAGCACATTTAGTCTGTAACACACACTCAACGCGCGCTAGGAAATGTTCCTAAGTAGTGATAGCTCACATTACGCGTGCGCCGCATGCCCACCGCGAGGTCCTCTGCAATATAAATATACATGAGCGGCAAGAGAGAAAAACAAAAGGATTTCAAGGGTAGGGCATTTCTCTCCATCTCCCATCCGACCAAGGCTTTCAATACACACTTAAGGTGAGTTTTTAAGAGTGTTTTTATGATGATTCCACTTCTCAATCACTAGTTACAACAAGGTTTTGTATTGGATTCCATAGCATTTCTTCAAAAAACTCAAGAACACCCCAAAAGATGACTTTCAGGATTTGGCCTTCAAGAGGTGATTTTTCACGCTTAAACCTACATGCTTGGATTGTTAGTGAATATATGAGCAAGAAATAAGTATTAGTACTTATTGGATGGTGCTTGGAAGCCATAAATACTTAAACTAGATTATTGGGTGTTGTAGATATTTTGTAATGTGTTAATTAGTAAAATTTGGTGGATGTTAGTTCATTGATGATTATGATGGTTCTAAGAAGGTAGTAAGTGGTCAAATGATTTTGTAGTATCTCTTTTTGGTGGGAAGGAGGGATTTTTTGATGAAGAAACACCATTACTAGAGGTAGTTGAATGCTATGCACTCTAGGTGTTTGATAAAATGCCAAAATGATCAAAAACCTGGAACTTTTACTAATATTAGTCCAATTGAATTATATTGATGTAGATTGAAGTTGTGAGAGTAGTGGAAGGTTTTAGTATCACTAAAGAGTTCCATAAAGGTATGAATGCTAAATTCTTCTTCTAGTATCAAAATTCCCTAATCCTTGCAAACTCCATCATATGTAGTCGAACTTTCAATATTGCTGAGGTGGGATGTTCAATTAGTAAATTGATTCTCAAATTGCATAACGTGTCCGAAACCTCATGTGTTAAAGATTTTCTATTGTGACTTAATTATGTTGTACCCCTTTTGGGTAAAAACCTCGTATGGAATCAATGTGATCAAACACGTATTCCTCATATGATGAGACCTTATGAACTTACACTTGCTAAGGCCAAAGGTGCCAAATGGTTGATGGGAAGAGAACTCTTTTGTACGAACTATTATCGTTTTGTGAATCTAAATTATGGTATTGTGAATACATCTCCACCCGCATATATTGGGGTGAGGCGGCGGGGCCGCTTTGTGTAGAGTTGTGGTATTGTGAATACACCTCTACCCACATTCATTGGGGTGAGGCGGTGGGTCCGCTTTGTGTAGAGTTGTGGTATTGTGAATACACCTCCACCCGTATACATTGGGGTGAGGCGGAGGGGCCGCTTTGTGTAGAGTTTCTGGTATTGTGATTTCACCTCCACCCGCATACATTGGGGTAAGGAGGCAAGGCCGCTCTGTATAAAGGTAGTTGTAGAGGATCCCAACTTGAAATTTATAAATGTTATTGAAAGTTCTTAATAAATCTGTTTTGACTTTTATGGCTATCTAAGCCCTATTATTGTTACCATGATTCATCATATTCATGTTGTATCTCCAAGTCCTTGAATAGATGTTTTGGTTTTCATACTAGTACTATTCGACATGTACTAACGTCCCTTTTGCCGGGGGTATTGCATCTTTAATGAATGCAGGTGGTTCCACAGCGGGAGGCATTGACCAGTGATAGCGGTACACTCTTTTCCCATCTGACTTGATGAGCCCCACTTTATTACGGGGTTGTGCATCTTTTGTTCTATGTGTATTATGTTTTGTAATTTAGCCGGAGCCTTGTTGCCGGCACTATCATTGTACTCTTTTATATCTATTAGAGGCTCCGTAGACATGATGTGGGTTGTGTATTGGTATTGGGAAAGTAAAGAGAGTAATGTCATATATGGATTACATGTTCCACTTCAAACTATGAAAGTGTATGTATTTTGAGACTATATAAATGAAGTAACTAATGGTGATGGATTTAGTGTTGTTCATGAACCCTCTTGGCTTTAATTAATGAAGTTTATCTTCTCTGTATTGATAATGGGCAAGGTTTGGTAGAAGGCATCTAGCAGGCTTGCTTGACCGGGGTATCTCGGTTGAGCGTCGGTCGCCCTCCCCGAGATCGAGGCGTGACATCAAGAAAAGGCTTGAAGACTCAATGCATAAGATCCATGAAAGTTGTCGGGGTATTTGTTAGCCCAAAAGACATCACCAGGAACTCAAAGTGTCCATAGCGGGTCCTGAAAGCTATTTTCGGAATATCCTGCTCCCTGATTTTCAATTGGTGATACCTGGATCTTAAATCAATTTTGGAGAAGTGCTTAGCACCCTGCAATTGGTCAAACATATCATCTATCCTTAGCAGTGGGTACTTATTCTTGATCGTGACCTTGTTAAGCTGCCGATAGTCAATACACATTCTCAGTGACCCATCCTTCTTCCTTACAAAGAGGACCAGTGCGCCCCAAGGCAACACACTTGGCCGAATGAAACCCCTCTCTAACAAATCCTTCAATTGTTCCTTTAGCTCCTTCAATTCTGTCGGTGCCATTCTGTAGGTAGGCTCCTTCAATGCTATCGGTGCCATTATGTAGGGTGGAATAGATATAGGATGTGTGTCTGGCATCACATCAATCCCAAAATCAATCTCCTTGTCTGGTGGGATCCTAGGGAGCTCATCCGGAAAGACCTCCGAAAATTCATTCACAACCGGTACAGACTCAAGTGTAGGAGCCTCAGCATCGGTGTCCGTAACCTAGACCAAATGGTAAATACACCCCTTGTTGATCATCTTTGTGGCGTTAAGGTAACAAATAAACCTACCCTTCGGCACCACATCAGTCCCCTTCCATTCGATAACTGGCTCTTTTGGAAGTTCAAATCTAACAATTCTGGTTCGGCAATCAAGCTTAGCAAAACATGAATAAAGCCAGTCCATCCCCATTATTACATCAAAATCAACCATCCCCAATTCAATGAGATCGGCCATGGTGTCCCGACCACGCACCATGACAACACAATCCCTATAAACCCGCGTGGCCATAATAGACTCACCAACCAGAGTAGATACAGAGAACGGCTCATGAAGTTATTCCGGTTCTATCCCGAATTCCATAGCAACATAAGGAGTGACATAGGACAAAGTGGAATCGGGATAAACAAGGGCATATACATCATGAGATTGGACAGTCAATATACCGGTGACAACATCTGGAGAAGCCTCTGAACTCTGGCGACCCTTCATAGCATAGAAACGGTTGGGTCCTCCCGAACTTTATGTACCACCCCTAGCTGCACCATGTCCTATGGGTGCTAGAGTGCCTCGAGCTGGAGGAGGTGTTGCGGATGTAGTAGCAGAAGAACTGGCTGGCTTTGCCGTACCCCTGCCCATGCCCTGGCGAGACGAACGGCAATCCCTCTAAATGTGGCCTCTCAACCCGCACTTGTAGCATATGGGTAGGTCCATGTTGCAGACCCCTAAGTGCATCTTCCCACACCTAGGGCATGGGGGCCTCCGCTGCTACTGGAATCTCCCACCAAGCCAACCCTGCTGTTAGAATGCCCTATTGCCCTGGCCGGCCCTAAAATGGCTCCACTACTACTGACTGGGCCCTGATGGTTGTGCACTGACTGAAGATTGTGCAAAGGACTGGGATGGCCCTGATGACCCTCCCCTAAATGCTGACCTACCACCACCACTACCAGAAGAACCACCAAAGATGCCCCCGAACTGGGCCTTATTGCTACCCTCTCGCTCCATTATATTCTTCAATTTGTGGATCTCTGTGGCTTGAGCAAACGCCACAATCTTCCCATAGTTCATATCAGAATTCAAGGTAGTTGTAGCGGCCTCATTAATAACCAAGGGGATGAGGCCCTGCACGAACCGGTGCACTCTAGCCTCTATAATGGGCAATATGTAAATAGCATACTTGTACAGGCGTGCGAATCTCATATGGTTCTCCCACACACTCAGGCTACCTTGCCTCGGGCTCTCAAACTCGGCAGCACGGGCTGCCTTAGTCTTGGCAGGCAAGAAGTGATCAATAAAGGCATCACCGAACTCACTCCACCTCCCTGGTTGGCTCCCCTTCTCACGAGACTCCTCCCACAGTTCAAACCAAGAATATGCCACCTCTTTCAAGTGGTAGGAAGCCAACTCCACTGCTTCCATCTTAGTAACACGTATAACTCGAAGAGTCTTGTGCATCTCATCAATGAAGTCATGGGGTCTGATGATTTTCAAATCCACTACTAAAAAGTAAATGGAAAAGGTCGCATGCAATATAATTTACCCAACTATGAGTCGGGGTCGAATCCCACAGAGAACAATATGTAAGCGATTAGGCGTGTAAGAGAATTATCACTTATTATGCTAAGCCAAACACTTAGAAAGGTTTTGAGAAAATATTTATAACTAATTGCGAAAATGTAAACTGATCTAGAAAGCAAGTAAAATGATCAATGGCTACAAGCATGGATGCATTGGGCATTACACTCAAGTAACGATCCAATGTATTTCACGATTTTACAAATATGAGCGAGTTTATGTTAATTAGCCTCAGGTAATAATTCTATATTAGCTTCTTCCGAAGACTAAAAAGACTTCCTAATTGAATTATACCTAAAATAATTAAGAGATTAAGCACACCCGAATATGACTACAAGTAGTTCAATCCTATCCCTAGGTAGAATTTATAAAGTGAGGGTTAACGCCTCAAGTTCTTGTTAATTAATCTTTCCCAACCCCAAATTAGCTTTCCCAAAATTAATTCGAAGTAAATGGGCGAGTCCTAGGGTTAGCTAATCCCTTTGGAAACAATAAAGAATAAGAATAATTTAAAAAAACAATAACTCACTTCATAATAACTAAAAATCTTTCAATACACAAGCACAACAAGGTATTTAATCCACACTTTAAATATGAATATTCCCATAAACAAGATTCAAGTGTTGGAAAAAATACTACACACTTAGATATACAATACAAAGCAAGGAAATGAAGAAATGAACATAAATGGGTAAGCAATTCTCAACCAAAAGCTTCAAATCTTCTAGTCCCAAGTGTGTGTGCAAGAACCCTAGCTCCAACACTTGTGTTCCTAGTCAAAAGACTGAAAATAAGCCAAAGATGTGTTTCCAATAAGCTAGGTCTTGTATTTGTGGGTTTGAGAAAATGTGAAATGCCAAGACTGTCCATAGCTGAAGCCCGTAGACCGCACCTGCAGAAGGATCATCATAGGTGCGGCTCCGCAGAAGCGGAATGCTGCACGTAGAAGCGATCATAAGTGGGCATTTGAACTTCCGTAGAAGCGGTCTAAGAAGCGCAGAAGCGCATACACAGGTGAGGCTTTTGTCCACAGATGCGGATAACAAAATGCAGATGCGCTCCCAGCTGGAGATTGATATTTTCGTAGATGCTGCCTTCCACTCGCAGATGTGAGGTCGCATAAGCGAACAGCCTTCCGCAGATGCGGAATCACTAAAGGAATTTGCACTTTTTTTAACTCTTTTATTGCTCAATTCCACTTCAATTGAATTCAAATCTCTTTATGGCATCATTTACATGAAACTCTAGCAATACACACTATAAACAACCTCATATTATACTTAACGGATACAAAAACTAAAGAAAAGAGACTAAAATAAATGGTAAAATCACCACTCATCAGGGTCCTCCTCGGGGTTAGTACCCGTGAACACTGGAGGATCTAACTGAAGAAACTTGTTCACCCTGGAAATAGCAAAATCCCCTGGCTGACTGGAAGAAGTATGTGCAACATTCGATCTCTGGGCCTGGGAAGCCACTATCTGAGCCAACATCTGTATGGCTCCCCTAAGGTCCCCCTCAGAAACACTGGGACTGGAAGCTGGGGCTGGAGATGGAACTGGGATATCAGCTGGAGGAATCGTTGCAGCCCCGGTAGGTGTAAGAACTGGTGCAGTCTGAGCAGGACTAGTAGAGTCAGATAGTGTAGTAGTTGAGGGAATATCATCACCCCTCGGGTGCTCACCCACATCATCAGGTATAGAATCAACTGCCACTCCTGGGGTGGCATTGGCTCCTTGGCCAGTTCTTGCTTTATTCCTAGGTGCCATATACTAAATATTAGTGCAATGCACGAGTTAGAGGAGGAACAATCTTACAATCAACGCTATCGCACAATCTAGAACATCAAAGAAGGGTGTTATTCCTAAATCCCCAAGTAGCCTCAAAATTATAGATGTGGTCGACAACACACCGATAAGAAGGAATCTACTAAATACTGCTCTGAGACATCCTAAGAGTTTTTATAACCTTAGGCTCTGATACCAAGTTTGTCATGCCCCAATCTCGGGGAGCACGACCGGCGCTCAACCGAGATGACCTGGCCGAACAAGCCTTTGCAATACCTTTTTATCCGAACTCACCCGTGAATAAAGAGAAGAACTATTTCATTAATTATACCAGAAGAAGATTATGTGAGCAACACCAATTCATTACCATTAGTTACATCATTTATAAGTTCTCAAAATACATACACTTTCATAGTTTGAAGTGGAACAAGTGGTACAATACAAAATTACTAGTTTGACTTTCCCAACACCAACATACAACCCACACTATGTCTATAGAGCCTCTAATAGATACAAAAGAGTATTATGATAGTGCCGGCAACAAGGCCCCTGCTATACCTCAAAACATAATACACAACGAACAAAAGATACACGACCCCGAAATGTAGTGGGGCTCACCAAGTCAGCTGGGAAGAGGGTATACCGCTATCACTAAAAAGCCTCCTTCTGTGGAACCACCCGCATCTATTAAAGACGCAGCGCCCCCGGCAAAAGGGATGTTAGTATATATGGATTAGTACTAGTATGAATGAATAAACACCCTCTGAATAGAACGAGTAATAAAACAAGGAAGAAGAATCATAAAATCAATGGAAGCCTCAAACAATACCAAGACATCAAGACGGAGGAAAGATAAGATTTCAGTAAATTACATTATTTTAGGTTGGGAGATCTTTAGTACCGATATATCACTGTGTCTTTAGCACAGAGTCCAATCACGGCCCGATCAGCTAGGCCGTCTCACCCAAATGCATCCAATCATAATCACAATCACAATCACTATCTCAATCAAAATCTCAAGCACAGTTACCACCATGTGTGCGGCATGGCATCCGATCTCGACCCGACCGGCTAGGCCGTCTCACCACAATGTCGTGTGGATCAACATCACCCTTTGCTAGCAATCATATCATCCCATTTAAGGGAAATAATCTCATCACATCAATCTCTTCCCAAACAAGGGGAAAAAATCACAATACACACCTACACTGGCACGTGTAGTTTCGAGGTTAGGTTATGATAACGACTAGGTCGGGAATCCAAACTAAAGTAAGAATTTTAAAAGTAAATACGGAAGCAATAACAATAAGGAATTGAACAACTAGAACTAAAGGGCAGAAAATAAAGGATATGAAAAAATTCAAGGAAAGAATTCCAAGAACTTCTAAGAACGCAAGTTCTATAGCCTTGACAAGATCAAAGCAACAACGTCTTGATTTATTTAAGAAATCAAATGCCTTTACTTAAAAGAAAATCAAAACAATAGATTCAGATCTTGACCGATTTACGAGTAACTTGAGACAATAATTTATAACTAGTATTAATCGTCTTCTAAGAATACCACAAAGAAATCAAAGATATCACAATAGAGAAGTAATCTTACTACCTTGAACTATGAACTAGTAAAAGTTGAAAGATAAATCTAAAAGCACAAGTAACAAAGGTTCAAAATAACTCTCAAAGTATGATATACTTAATCAATAATGAAATCCCTCAATGAATGAGAAGAATTCCGTATTTATAGGAGTACTAAGGCATAAAAAGTCATTACAATTAGGTAGGGTGGTTGCTAAGGAGTAAGAAAAGTCATTACAATTAGGTAGGGGCGGCCAAATCTCTTTGGGGCAGATTTGGACCTTAAAACTACTAGTTTGGGCCATTGGTTTAGACTCCAATTGGGATTCTTTTGAAACACCCCTTTTTGGAGCTCTTTTAAGCTCATTTTGAGCCCCTTTGCTGAACTTCAATGGCTGATTTGGTGGCCCAATCTTCCTCCTCTTGGACTTCAATTTGGATCACTAAATAATTATAAACTTGGATAATTCATATACTTTGGGCTTGAGCTCCTCCTCTACAATTAAAAGTTTCTTTATTTTCCATTGAAGTCCAGCAACCTTAGTCGGCAACTCTTTAGCTTGAGATCTTGTAAATAGCCTTAGAGCTTCCAAAACTCTATCTTTTTCCTTGATGCTATCATTCCCCTCTTCTTGAAAAGAATTCATCCTCGAATTCGATCCTACATCAAACAAAGACAAATCAGCAACATTGAATGTAGCACTTACTTGGAAGTCACCAGGAAGGTCCAGCTTGTAAGCATTGATTGTCTCCAATCCTTTCAAGGACTTGAAATGGGCCATCTCCTCTAGGATGCAACTTTGACTTCCTTTTGGAGGGAAATCTCTCCTTTCTAAAGTTAACCCAAACTGAATCACTAGGTTTAAAAATAACTTGTTTTCGACCCTTATTCTTTCTCAAGGCAGTTTGCTCATTTTTCTTCTCAATTGCAAGCCTTGTTTGTTCATGAATTTTTTTTATCATCTCAGCCTTTGTCCTACCATCAAGATTAACAATATCATTAGTAGTTAATGGTAATAAATCAAGGGGCGTGAAGGGATTAAAACCATAAACAACCTCAAAAGGAGACATACCTGTAGAAGAAGGGATTATTCTATTGTAAGCAAATTCAATCATAGGTAAGTGAGCTTCCCAAAAAGTTAATTTTCCTTTCAAAACAGCCCTCAACATGTTTCCTAAGGTTCTATTAACTACTTCAGTTTGTCCATCAGTTTGTGGGTGACAAGAAGTAGAAAACAACAATTTAGTGCCTAATTTCCCCCAAAATACACGCCAAAAGTGGCTCAAAAACTTAGCATCCCTATCACTAACAATAGTTCTAGGTATACAATGTAATTTGACAACTTCTTTTACAAAAAGATCAGCAACATGTGAAACATCATTAGTCTTTAAACAAGGAATAAAATGAGCCATTTTGGAGAACCTATCTACTACAACATATATACTATCCTTATCATACCTTGTTCTAGGCAAACCTAACACAAAATCCATAGAAATATCAATCCAAGGTGAAGTAGGAGCAGGTAATGGCGTGTAAAGACCATGTGGCAACACTTTAGATTTAGCTTATTTACATTCCAAATATTGTGCACATATTCTTTCAACATATTTTCTCATTCCAGGCCAACAGAAATTTTTAGCAAGTATGTCTAGTGTCTTTGGGACTCCAAAGTGACCCATAAGCCCTCCACAATGTGCTTCCCTACTTCACGTAAAGAGCAATTAGGGATACACAACTTATTTTCCTTAAATAGAAACCCATCTTGGAAGTTAAACCTCTCAAAAGGGCCCAACTTACAATCTGTAAAAATCTTGCCAAAATCAACATCATTAGCATAAAGTCCCTTGATTTGATCAAAACCCATCAATTTAGAAGTCAGGGTAGAAACTAAGACATACCTTCTTGAAAGTGCATCCGTAACAACATTCTCTTTCCCTTGTTTGTAAGAAATTACATAAAGAAAAGTTTTAATGAATTCAGCCCACTTAGCATGCCTTCTACTAAGCTTACCTTGACTCTTCAAGTATTTCAAGGATTCATGGTCAGTTTTAATGACAAACTCTCTTGTCCATAAGTAATGTTGCCATGTGGGTAAAGCCCTTACCAAAGCATAGAGCTCTTTGTCATAAGTGGAATAGTTCAATGTGGCTCCACTCAACTTCTCATTAAAGTAGGCAATAGGTTTAGAATCTTGCATCAAAACAGCACGTATTCCTTTGCCAGAAGCATCATATTCAATTTCAAAAGATTTAGAAAAATCAGGCAATTGTAACAATGGAGCAGAACATAACTTTTCTTTCAACAAGTTAAAAGCATCATCTTGTTCTTTTCCCCATGTAAAAATCTTATCCTTTTTAATAACTTCAGTTAAAGGAAAATTAATGGTGCTAAAGTCTCTCACAAACCTCCTATAAAAACTAGCAAGTCCATGAAAACTTCTAACTTCAGTTACACTCTTAGGTTTAGGCCATTCTTTTATTGCTTTAATTTTCTCTTCATCAACCTCAACTCCTTTAGAACTAACCACAAAACCCAAGAAAATCACACGATCCACACAAAAAGTATACTTTTTAAGATTAGCAAATAAGAGTTTCTTTCTAAGAACTTCAAAAACTTGTTTAAGGTGTTCTACATGCTCTTCTAAAGTGTTAGAAAAGATCAATATATCATCGAAGTACACCACAATAAATTTTTCATGAAAATCCTTAAAGATATAATTCATTAATCTCATGAAAGTGCTAGGTGCATTAGTCAAGCCAAAAGGCATAACTAACCACTCATAAAGCCCATATTTAGTCTTAAAAGTAGTTTTCCATTCATCTCCAGGATTCATTCGAATCTGATGGTAACCACTTTTTAGATCAATTTTAGAAAAGATTTTGCATCCATGTAATTGATCCAACATGTCATCAAGACGAGGAATAGGATGGCGATACTTTACCGTTATCTTGTTGATTGCTCTACAATCCACGCACATCCTCCAAGTTCCATCCTTTTTGGGTACCAATAGGACGGGAACAGAGCAAGGGCTCATGCTCTCTCACACAAGGCCTTTCTCAATCTGCTCCTCAACTTGCCTTTGAAGCTCTTTTGTCTCTTCTGGATTACTCCTATAAGCAGGCCTATTTGGGATTTGTGATCCAGGCACAAAATCAATTTGATGCTCAATGCCACGTAAAGGTGGAAATCCATTAGGAATATCTTCAGGAAAGACATCTTCAAAATTATGCAAAAGAGAAGAAATACTACTTGGCAAAGAAGAAGTTAGTAACTCAGAATTAATCAAAACTTCTTTGTAAGAAAGTAGTATTATGGGCAACCCCTCTTTTCTTGCATTTAAACACTCTTTGGCTTTTATATAAAAACTCTCTTTTTTTATTTCCTTAGCCTCTTTCCTCTCACCAAGACTTTCTATTTTTTCATTCAAACCCTTTTTTTTTATCTCTTCTCTCAAATTGCTGCCCTCTCTCTCTTTCTCTCGGCCATCTTTCTTTTTTTTCTAACTCTTGGCCTCCTTTCTTTTCTTTTTTCTCAAGCTCACTTTTTATCCCTTCCCTTAGTTTTTCCATTGTTTCCCTTAATCTCTTTTGATCTTGAAATACTTGAGAAGAAGATAAAGGTGCAAGAGTAAATTTCCTGCCATTTAGCTCAAGAGAATATTTATTCTTCCTTCCATCATGAAAAACATTCCTATCATGCTGCCAAGGACGACCCAGTAAGATATGACAAGCTTGCATAGGGACTATGTCACAAAGAATATCATCCTCATATCTACCAACATTGAATGAAATCATGCATTGTTTGTTTACTTTTAGTTCACCACTATCATTTAACCATTGGAGTCTATAGGGAGTAGGGTGTTTCATGCATGCAAGTCCCAATTTTTTCACAAAGTAAGAACTCACCACATTATCACAACTACCACTATCAATGATCATAGAACAAGTTTTCCCCTTTATCTCACACCTAGTATGGAATATATTCTCCCTTTGTTCTTCACTATTGCTTCCCAAATTGATAGTCATAATCCTCCTAACTGCCCCAATCACGCCATCATTAAGTAGTTCTATATCATCATCATTAATCACATCTCCATCTTCTTCTCCCTCACTTTTTTCACTCTCATATCCTCCATCTTCTCTAAGAATGATGTTTCTTCTAGTTGGACATTCATGCATCATATGTCCCCTTCCTTTACATTTATGACATTGAATAGAACTAGAAGTGTAAAAAGGTTTAGGGTTAAAAGTTTTACCTCCCTCTTTGTTCTCAAATTTACCTTTATCCTTGTCTTCTTGAGGTCTAGAAGAACTCTTCATCTCCTGATTCGACCATGGCTTCTTGGAGATGGTGTTTGACCGACCTTTCCACGAGCTAGTTTGGTTTCTTTTATTTTGATTTTCTACCTTTACAGACAAATCAACTAACTCATCTATTGTTATATATTGTTGTAATTCTACTACATCAGTTATTTCCTTATTTAAACCATTTAAAAACCTAGCCATTGTAGCCTCTTCTTCCTCCATACAATTAGCTTGGATCATAGCCATATCCATAGCATTAAAGTACTCATCCACATACATGGAGCCTTGCTTCAATGTTTGAAGACGTTGTTGTATCTCTATTTGAAAGTTTGATGGTATGAATCTCTTTCTCATCACCCTCTTCATCTCAGCCCAAGTAGCAATTGGTGTTTGTCCTTCTTGCAATCTGTCCCTAGTAAGCTTTTTTCACCAAATAGCAGCATAGTCAGAAAACTCAACAATAACAAGTTTAACCTTCTTACCCTCAGAGTAGTTGTGACAGCCAAAGATGGCTTCAATCTTTCTCTCCCAATCAAGGTACAAGTTTGGATCCCTTGTTCCCTTGAAAGATGGTATCTTTATCTTTATACTACTTATATTATCGTCTTCTACTCTACCTCTTTGTCCCCTCTTATCTCTTCCCACCCTATCAAAATCAATCTCATTAAAATCATCTGTAGGGTTTTCTTGATTTACAATGGGAGCAGGGGGTAAATTTCTCCTAGCTTGGGGCCTAACATTATTTTCCCTTCTAAGTTCAGTTATTGTACCATTTTGCTCAGCAATGGTGTCCCTCATCTCTTGGAGTTGCAAATTCCACCTTTTAAATTGGTGATGCATAGCTTGCAAGGTAAAATCATTTCTTGCTTTGATTTCGGCTTCTTGAAGAACCCTTCATTCATCATCACTACATGTACGTGACATCTTAAATAATTAAACTATATCAGATAAATTGACTTTTCCCTCAATTGTTCTCACACACACTTTGCCTTTTTTTTTTCTCGAAATAACCTTTGAACAAAATACTTTGTAGATTTATAGTTAAACCCAACTCGTATAAAGTTCTTAGTAGTAAAATATAGATTTTTGGGGAACAAATGAAAGAAGAACCAAATCCTAGAACTATTAGGCTTGGTTGAAACAAGACACGAATAAAAAGGAAAGGATTATATATTTAGATTAGAAAGAGTAAGAAAAATTGAATTTTTGTCTTATCTTTGAAATCTGGGATTCCCTCTTTTTGTTTCCTTTGATAGTTTTTGAAAACAAATTAGATACAAAAGAAAGTTCCTGGAGAGCAAACAATTTTTTTTTAACTAATTTTTGTTTTTTTTGTTTTTTTCGCTATTAGTATTCAAGAAATCCCCAGAATTATCAAGATCGAAACCTTGATAGAACCGCTCTAATACCACTTGATAACGACTAGGTCGGGAATCCAAACTAGAGTAAGAATTTAAAAAGTAAATGAGGAAGCAATAACAATAAGAAATTGAACAACTAGAACTAAAGGGCAGAAAATAAAGGATATGGGAAAATTCAAGGAATAGAACGGAAGTTCTATAGCCTTGACAAGATCAAAGCAACAACGTCTTGATTTATTGAAGAAATCAAATGCCTTTACTTAAAAGCAAATCAAAACAATAGATTCGGATCTTGACCGCTTTACGAGTAATTTGAGACAACAATTAATAACTAGTATTAATCGCCTTCTAAGAATACCACAAAGAAATTGATATCACAATAGAGAAGTAATCTTACTACGTTGAACTATGAACTAGTAAAGGTTGAAAGATAAATCTAAAAGCACAAGTAACAAAGGTTCAAAATAACTCTCAAAGTATGATATACTTAATCAATAATGAAATCCCTCAATGAATGAGAAGAACTCCGTATATATAGGAGTACTAAGGCATAAAAAGTCATTACAATTAGGTAGGGTGGTTGCTAAGGAGTAAGAAAAGTCATTACAATTAGGTAGGGGCGGCCAAATCTCTTTGGGGCAGATTTGGACCTTAAAATTACTAGTTTGGGCCATTGGTTTAGACTCCAATTGGGATCCTTTTGAAACACCCCCTTTTTGGAGCTCTTTTAAGCTCATTTTGAGCCCCTTTGCTGGACTTCAATGGTTGATTTGGTGGCCCAATCTTTCTCCTCTTGGACTTCAATTTGGATCACCAAATTATTATAAACTTGGATAATTCATATACTTTGGGCTTGAGCTCCTCCTCTACAATTAAAAGTTTCTTTATTTTCCATTGAAGTCCAGCAACCTTAGTCCGCAACGCTTTAGCTTAAGATCTTGTAAATGGCCTTAGAGCTTCCAAAACTCTATCCTTGTCCTTGATGCTATCAGGTTATTTCAACCTACCCCTCATCGCTGACTAACGATACTCCCAAATATTTATTATATAAAGGACTTTCAGTTCACTCATACTCTTTTACTCATATTTTCATTTCATTGGCACTAGTGGCCACACATGTAATGTCATTCTTGGCACGTCGGCCGTATTTCATATGTTATGATCACCCCTTTCACATTCAAACATCATCATGGATTATCAACAAGAATGCATCCCTAATCACGACCTTTAGTACACATATGAGCAAATAAGATTCTTAGGCACATTGGGTTTTCTTCCACAAATTGGCATATTAACTAGCATTTAAGACATAATTGAATTCATAATATTTCAACACGTGGTCACATTTGAATACAATCTCGAAGGATAACACAATATGATAAGAGCATTCGGAATACATTTTGAATATATAACTTTCCACATAGCGTTTATTCGGAATAGTCAAGTTTATAAGAAACAACTCGGAACATGAGACGTAAGAGCTTGAGCCAATCATAACTACAACTTACAAGGACATCATGGATTTGATTCTACAAGAGGAGTTTAGCCAACATACCTAGCTTTGAGCTCTCCTTAAATTACTATACAATTCCGAAAATCCTAGCAACTTTGAACTATTTAGAGACATGATAAAATTGAACCATGATTAAGAAGATATTCACAGGTTCAGCTCACTTAAGCATTTTATCAAGAACTAGGTGTGCATTATGATTTCAAGTCCTCCTATGGTGGATTCCTTCATCCCACAACCCAATGTCTACCCTTCTGAGCTCAACACCTTTCCCACAACTTTCTTGGTACATGCATGCATAGATAACACCCCCCATACCTAAGAATCACTCTCCTCATTACCCATCTTCTATCCCAAACTCGAAATTGAAGACTAGAGTATGGAACCTTACCTTTTGGATGAAGACCTTGTGAGTTTTTCTTGTGAATTCTCCAAGTCTTGAGCAAGGATTGATGAATAATTAGCTTAGGAATCCCCCTCACTATAGACCACTTTCCTCTCTCTAAAATATCAGTTAGGACCAACCAAAATAAACCCCAAGTATTTTTATAAAAATAGGATCGGGTGAAATTTTCCAAAACAGGTATGCGGGCCCGCAAAGGGGACCGTAGAAAGGGTCCCAAAAACTCGGCAGGGCTAGACAAGTCTACGACGAATCTGTGGTCCACAGATCAGTTTTGTGGTCGCATAATGGACCGCAGAACCTCCTTCCAAAGTTTTCTCATGCTGGATTTGCGATGGGTTATAGGGCCCGCAAAATATTTATGCGGTCGCATAATGGACTACATAATGGTCCTCAAAATTAGCTCAAGTTTTGCTTCACTCTAAGATCGATCTACAGCCCACAAAGTGGTTCTGCGGTCGCATAGTGGACCGTAGAAAGGCCCTGGTCTGCAAAATAATTCCTTCAACTCCCCGACGTATTGTACAACCCACAAAGTCCGTACTCTACCTCGGCGCCACGAAACCCCGAGTTTTAGGTGAAATTTTACGGGGCCTTACACATTCACACTTATTTATCAATAACATCCTGGCCAGGAGCCCTTACTGCCTCTCCCTGGCATCATGCTTGCATAATGTTCTGGAGTCGTAACATATCTATAGGATTCGAATAAATGCATTGTCATCCCTTTCTCCTTTTTACCGCATTCTTCCTTTACAATTCCATAGTTAGTTGAACCACTTAACTCCGACTTAATACCATATCACACCATCTTTCCTCCCCCCCCCCCCCAGGGGGTACTAACATTTAATGCTATGAAGATTAACCTATAAATATTTTACCTCTTCATCTTTGGCGTCTTTTCACATCTTCACTAACTCTTACTCGCCTTGCGGTATCCCTTCTGTACAAAGGATAACTGAATTTCTTACGTACGAGGGTGACACCTAGTGTAACTAGCACACTTAATCCCTTAAGCTTTGCTTTAGGGAAGTGTCTTCATGAATGACCTTTAAAGGTTATTCTTCTGTTGTCTTTTTTATTATTGCCGGAATGCAATCTCTAAAATTCTCACGGTGTCGACTATTATCAAATCTTTTGATCCCTAATTCAGGTTTACTTTATCTTGTTCACAAGCCCATACCGATTTCTATTATACCCTAACTTTTCCTTCTAGTAATCACGTTGGAGTCAGCAACTCATTTCTAGAAATAAGGATATGACTTTATGGCTTATACTCTTTTATTGTCTCAAGGCCTGTCACGTCTTGTCTTTTCCTTCACATGACTATAGACTCTATCATCCTATATATTTTGATTTACTGTTATCACCCATTTATCATATATTACTCATAATGCTTCATTTACTCTCTTCTTATTCTCCTGCTACTATTTCTGTCTATTACCTTATTCTGAAAACTTTAACAAAACATTCTTTCGCTTTGAGATCCTCTTTCTCCATCCATTGGCTCTTCAGGTCACCTAACATTCTCTCTTTACTAGGGACGGGAGCCATATTAAGGTAAATATTTTTCCCTTCTAGGATCTCGGTGCCTATCTTCTGAAATTTCTGAACATTCTTATGTTCATATCTACTGTACTATTCTAGAGTACACCACCTGGGTGTCTCACAAGGAGAACTATTACCATGTTTGCAATATCCTTCTGAAATGTCAGCTAGCGCTAACAATTCATCCACTATTTTGGGTCGTTCTAACTCAATTGGATCCTGATATCCCATCCTTCTCTTAAACTATATTTGTTAGCTCCCATTAGGCATAACTGAGATAGGTGTGGCCAATCGTACATACCTCTGTTACTGTTGAAGGTAACTCATAATGCTTATATTTCTCTGCTTGAATAGTAAATACTGATAATCTTCACTAATTGGGTACCCCGTACCCTCATTTACCTTACTTCTGTTACCTGTTGAAACTTATAATTTTACCTTCTGATACTCCTATGGCCTACTATTCACGGGGTGTGTTTGTTAATCCCATCTTAGGGTCTTAAGCAGGAAATTTGCACATCTGGTATGCATGATCTGATAAGGCCTCAATCAGGGCCACGTTGTCAAGAATTCTCTCTCTACTAGTGCCCTTACCTACTGTTGTATTAGCCCTCTGGCTAGCTTTAATGCTTTTAATTTCAAGCATCTCTATATCATTAGCAAACATAAGTCCTAGCTCAAACTCTTATGACTCAGCTCTATAGCACGATTTGGATTTTAAAGAAGGGTAACAGACTCCTAGATGCCTAGTAGCTTCTTGTTTATATAATGTGGTACACAACACATCTATAAAAAAGGCTCTACTAGACACGACTTGTAGACTCCCTATGATAGAACTGCCCTGATACCAAGTTTGTCACGCTCCAAACTTGGGGGCATGGCCGGCACCCGATACCTCACTTGACCGAGCGTACCAACCTAATACTGAAGGACTCTAAACATATAACGTGATACTTTGGCGGCAAGGCCACATTGCAGGATAATTTGTGAAACAAAATATAAAACTGAACGGAGACTAGCTCCAACTGAACATCAGTATAAAGCTGAGCCGGCAAGGCCGTCATAACATCGGCCAACATGCGAGCTGACAATACCAATCAAGGCCGACGAGGACATATTCTGAATCATCTGAAAATAATGTCTATCTCATTTGAGGGGTAAACATAGCGAAAAAGTCATATACATAACTATGCAGGCCGACGAGGCCACCATGAACATCTACAACCAGCCATACCAAACTGAACATGTACACAGGGCAAGCAAGGACACAATACTAATATATAAAATATGCAGGACTCGTCTACAAGCCTTTAGAGATAACTAAACTTTATCATGGTCGGGACAAGGCCCCGACCTACCCATATAATCTCTATATATAAAATGGACTCCTAGGTCTAGACCTAGTAACCCCAGGGAAGTGGAGCTTACCAACCAAGCAGATGTTTGGCTCTTTCTACTTCCAGTTGTTTATCATGACCTGCTGGCATGGCATGCAACGTCCCCAGCAAAAGGGACGTCAGTACGAAATAATGTACCAAGTATGTAAGGAGATAGAATAACTGAAAGTTAAAACTGAACTGATAATATAATAATAACTGGGAGTCAAAAATGATCTGAAAATATGCTTACCTGTTGATACTGACTCAACTATCTCAATATAGTAAGTAAAATAGTTGTTCGACCTTATAAGGCTCGGTACATGTAACTGCTCTATCGTACTAGGCTCGCTCATAGGCGCTCGTCCTTACCAGACTCGGTATCTCAGTCATTTTGGACTCGCTCATAGGTGCTCGGTCACAGTAGCTCGGTACATAACTTACCATCTGATCATAGGTTGTCCAATAGGGGCCTTCCCACCGATTATGAGGTCCAATACGGGAGAATAGTGCAACTTATGAGACTAGGATAATGTACATAAGTTCAGGAATTCGAACTTCTCTTTATGACTCGTTATCAAACGCATGTAGTTACGGGATCATGCCAAAATAAAGGAACAGTTTAGCCTTAACATACCTTATCACAATCTGTCTAATAACCACATTCAACTCATCTCATCTCACTTTAATCTACAACACGATAATAATGCTATCGCTAATCTACGAAAGAGGAAACTATCGTACAACGAACGACAAGCTTATTTTATATTAAAACAGGTAGCATCTCCCTTGTTTCCCTTTATTTCCCCAAGTCCATAAAAACAACAAGAACACACACAACCTTCAACTATATACTTTTAACATAACAACGCAACCAACATCCAATAACACAAATCAATCTACACAACAACAAGTGCACACACGTTACCAACGAAACTACTATTTAACACGACGAGCGGCAAGCTTGGATTGAAAGCAAACCCCAACTCTTTTTCCCATATCCCATATACTTACAACACCATCAATAGGTCCATCAAATAAACATACTATTGACATGACATTCCAACCTTATATCCTCATAAAAGTAACATCAAATAACTCAACAAGATATAACAACAACATGGACAACTTCTAGGTATTGTGTGGTCGCTTCTTCTCCTATTTACAACATCATCAACATACTCAACATATTGACAAGCATAACAACAATAAAAACATTATAACCAATCTATTCCCCACTATTTCCAGCCATATGAACTCATATATACAACTCCAAAATAGTCCAATAAGAGACAACAACTTCTTATACCACTTCAAGTGCTATCTTATAGTTCTTCATCCAAATACCTTAACCAATACATAGATAAGATTAAGAACAAGAAATAGGGTGTTATACGTACCTTAAATAATCATAACAAACTCGAACCAAAGACTCCCTTAGCTTAGAAGCACCCTTAATGACATCACAACGCCATAAAGACTCTTTTCTTCACTTAGGCTAACGTTTGAGGTTAGATTTAGGTAAAACCACTTTGGATTCGACTTGGAACCTTGGAGAACTGTTAGAGAGGTTTTGGGAGAGTTTGGTAACTGTCCTTGGTCGAAATTGACCAAAACTGAGCCTCCAATCACTTTAAAATATTCAAGGGTCGTCCACCGCCTAAGTGGGCCGCCCATAGGGAGCTGTTTGTCCAGTCTCGCAAAAACTTGAATATCAATCGATTCTGATGTCGTATTGATGCACGGTTCAATGTGTTAAAAATTAGACTCGTAGATCTTCAATTTGATGGATAGATCATTCCCTAACTCAAAGTATATTGGGAGAAAAACTCAGTCACATTATACCCAAATTTCAATTAAATTAATGAACGTAACTTGTGACGACTTTTGTCGACTTTTGTTTCATAACTCGCTTGACTTCAAAACTTCACAAACGACTATCATGACTAAAATATCTCATAACATCACCTTCTTATCATATTAAGCACCCTAGTCTCACCCCAAAAGTAGGGGTTATAACATTCCCAACTTGCTGACTTTCGACTGAACTTATTTTCTTCGATTCGTTTAGCTTCTAAACCTTCCAATCCTCTTGGTACTTGCAGTTAATGATCTTAAATATTTGTAACCTCCAAGGTAACATGATTAACTTACTTTATATACTTTCAAAGAGGATCTCATTTTTGAGCTTACATCAATTGACTTATGACATACTTTATGTATGAAAACATGAGGTGTAACATCATTCCCCCTTTAAGAAGATTTGTCCTTGACTGTTGGCTGATGCGCTTGTCGGTATCATAACCTACAGCTGATACGGATACTTTAATACTGTCCTTTCCATCTAGGAAATTATTTTGTGAATAAATCTAAAATCCGGAGCATTCCCCCCTTTAGGCCTCTTTTTCATACCATGACCTCTGGTCGGAATTCTTCCAATCTCATAATTGTTGCTACCTTCTGTCATGCAACCTTTACGAATCTATCCTTGTACACGCGCTTACGTGACTCTTCCCTCCTTTTTCCTCCAACTTTTAGTCAATCTCTAGGCCTCACTTTGCAAGCATTTACAAAACTATGACAAGCTATTCCTCTGAGCATCTACAGGTGTACTGAAGTTCTTCGTTTGGTACTTTGTCGAACTTGCGACGATTGCTATACTCTATTTCATAGCCTTAGAACTTTTATCCATCTATTGTTGATTCACTTTAATGTTGATCTATAATTCACCAATGATAACTTGAAACTTCTTACATAATACATTGTCACTAAGGCTCACTTCTCATCGGCGAACATCTGAAGTTATTTGCCCGATCCACCTTAGGGACGATACTATACTTTAATAAGCGTATTTCATATCATCTCAACGTGATTCATTTTATGGGGGGTATTTTAATCCCATGCAATTCATGAAATCCCTTCACGTTGAATCATTACTTCAGTCGAAGGCTATATTCCTAAACGTCATCCTCTTTTCATTTATCACAATTACCCTCTTCTTCTATTACCAGGGCAGCATCCCATCTCTTCTAAATGCTCCTAGTCTTAAATTCCTCCGAGTTCATTCAGGTTATGCTGATCTTTCTATAACTTACGGAAACCATCAACTCTCTTGTCTTGATAGACTAAATCCCGAGGCCTTACCTATTCTCGTCACCTTCTCACTCACATTTTTCTTATCCTTACTCCTATCTACCTAAAATCATATCTCTCTACCATACTTTAGCTTGCGACCTACACATATCTATTTATACTACTCGCAAAAGTCATTTAACTTGATAGCACCATAGATTTCATTATGTTATTCTGGAACCTCAAGAGAAACATCATGTCGTCTCTAACTCTTCTTTACTCTATTAACTAGACCTCTCGATACCTGTAAACCATACGCTGGAAGATATGTTACTGACAACACCACTATCATTTTCTGGATACTGAATCACGACGCTTCTAGCCTTATATCTGAAGTCTAGACTATTCAAAACCTTCTGTCCATAAGTATCTCATACCTTCTTCACATTTACCTTACTTACCTTCTGTCGCTTTCATAATTTCCTTTCCACATAGGTAGAATTCATACACGCCTTAAAGCTCTACTGTAATACTTGCACCTCTGGTGCATACACAATCTTGTGGAAGCTTTATACTGACTTCTTACGACTCAGCTCTATGGCACTATCTGAAAACAAAAAAAGGGTAACATCTCCTAAATGCCCTGTAGCCTCTCAATTATAAGTGTGGCGCGCAATACACCCATAAGTGAGACTCTACTAGGCATGGCTTTGTAGACTCCCTAGGACAAGACCTTCTCTAATACCACTTTGTCACGCCCTAACCTGGAGAGGCGTAGCTGGCACCCGATTTCGTACTGGCCCGAACGAACCACTTTGTAATTCATGATCGTTCGACGAACACTAGAATATACATAGGTCGACTTGGTTGAACTCATTCTTTCTGTAACTATCCTAGGCCAACATGGCCACAACTCGTAATGTATAACTGTAAGTGGGAAAACGTAGTATCAGCGAACCATCGTACTCAAAATATGAATACACGTGGGCCATCAAGGCCTCTAACATACTATACATAATGAACTTGTGTCTACAAAGCCTCTAAGAGTATCTGACATCTAAACATGATCGGGACATGGCCCCAGCCTACCCATAAGTCTGTAGCAAAACTCTGACACGATGATTTATAAACTCGGTTGCACTCCGAATGAAGTGGAGTCTTACCGATCCTTCGCTGAATGCGAACCTCGTCTACTATGAGGGCTCGTCAAATTTATTACCTACACCTGCAGGCATGAATGCGGTATCCAAGTATGTAAGGCAATAATGTACCAAGTATGTAAGGCAATAGAATAACTGAAAGCTGAAACTGGACTGATAATATAATAACTGAAAGTAACTGGGAGTCAAAGATGATCTAAAAATATGCTTACCTGTTGATACTGATTAAACTCTCTCAATATAGTAAGTAAAATAGTTGTCTGGCCTTATAAGGCTCAGTACATGTAACTGCTCTGTCGTACTAGGCTCGCTCATAGGCGCTCGGCCTTACCAGACTCGGTATCTCAGCCATTCTAGGCTCGCTCATAGGTGCTCGGCCACAGTAGCTCGGTACATAACTTACCATTTGATCAGAGGTTGCCCAATAGGGGCCTGCCCACCGATTATAAGGTCCAATAAGGGAGAATAGTGAAACTTATGAGACTAAGATAATGTACATAAGTTCAGGAATACGAACTTCTCTTTATGTCTCGTTATCAAACGCATGTAGTTACGGGATCATGCCAAAATAAAAGAACAGTTTAGCCTTAACATACCTTATCACAATCTGTCTAATAACCATGTTCAACTCGTCGCATCTCACTTTAATCTACAACACGATTATTATGTTATCGCTAAGCTACGAAAGAGGCAACTATCGTACAACGAACGACAAGCTTATTTTATATTAAAATGGGTAGCATCTCCCATGTTTCCCTTGCTTTCCCCAAGTCCATAAAAACAACAAGAACACACACAACCTTCAACTATATACTTTTAACACAACAACGCAACCAACATCCAATAACACAAATCAATCTACACAACAACAAGTGCACACACGTTACCAACGAAACTACTATTTAACACGACGAGCGGCAAGCTTGGATTGAAAGCAAACCCCAACTATTTTTCCCATATCCCATATACTTACAACACCATCAATAGGTCCATCAAATAAACATACTATTGACATGACATTCCAACCTTATATCCATCATAAAAGTAACATCAAATAACTCTACAAGATATAACAACGACATGGACAACTTCTAGGTATTGTGTGGTCGCTTCTTCTCCTATTTACAACATCATCAACATACTCAACATATTGACAAGCATAACAACAATAAAAATATTATAACCAAGCTATTCCCCACTATTTCCAACCATATGAACTCATATATACAACTCCAAAATAGTCCAATAAGAGACAACAACTTCTTATACCACTTCAAGTGCTATCTTATAGTTCTTTATCCAAATACCTTAACCAACACATAGATAAGATTAAGAACAAGAAATAGGGTGTTAGACTTGCCTTAAATAATCATAACAAACTCGAACCAAAGATTCCCTTAGCTTAGAAGCGCCCTTAATGACATCACAACGCCATAAAGACTCTTTTCTTCACTTAGGCTAACTTTTGAGGTTAGATTTAGGTAAAACCACCTTGGATTCGACTTGGAACCTTGGAGAAATGTTAGAGAGGTTTTGGGAGAGTTTGGTAACTGTCCTTGGTCGAAATTTACCAAAAATGAGCCTCCAACCACTTTAAAATATTCAAAGGTCATCCACCGCTTAAGTGGGCCCATAGGGAGCTGTTTGTGCAGTCTTGCGAAAACGTGAATATCATTCTATTCCGATGTCGTATTGACGCACGGTTCAATGTGTTGAAAATTAGACTCGTATATCTTCAATTTGATGGATAGATCATTCCATAACTCAAAGTATATTGGGAGAAAAACTCAGTGATATTAGACCCAAATTTCAATTAAATTTATGAACGTAACTTGTGACGACTTTTGTCGACTTTTGTTTCATAACTCGCTTGACTTTAAAACTTAACAAATGACTATCATGACTAAAATATCTCATAACATCACCTTCTTATCATGTTAAGCACCCTAGTCTCACCCCAAAAGTACGGGTTATAATATTCCCAACTTGCAGACTTTCGACGAAACTTATTTTTCTTCGATTCGTTTAGCTTCTAAACGTTCCAACCCTCTTGGAACTTGCAGTTGATGATCTTAAATATTTGTAACCTCCAAGGTAACATGATTAACTTACTTTATTTACTTCAAGGAGGATCTCATTTCCGAACTTACATCAATTGACTTACGACGTACTTTACGTATGAAAACATGGGGTGTAACACTATTGTTTTTTGTTAAAAAAACTTTTCCTATGAAAAGATATAGCTTCATCTAGTATAGCTCATGCATGGAATATCAACTTCTATTGTAGACCTCTTAAAGTTTTTGCATGGGAATTGAATAGTCAAACACAATCTTTTACCCTCTCACCTTTTTTTTTGTCCATCCATTAGAGTAACTTAGTTGGTCATCTAAACTTTCACCTTAACGACGAGGGTTTTATTTCTCTGCCTTGTAATCCCCTCCCCTATTTCTCTTTCTCCTGCCCCTATATATTATTTTTTTTAAAATTTAAAAAAAATTCTAGATAGAATAGAATCAGATCTACCATATCAATAAATAAATAAAAGTTGTTTTGTAATTGCACTATCTAAGTAGCCCCTAAGCTAGCATCCCGCCCACGCTGATCTGCTCATTTGTCTTTTTCTTTTTCTTTTTTTCTTTTTCCTGTACCTTTTATTTTTCCGCTTTTGTTTTCTTGTGTCAGCAAAATAGTTTTCTCCATATAGTTGATACTGCTTTTATGTGTTTTTTAATTTTAATTATGAGGGGTTCTCCCCGCAAACTGCTGTGCACCATAGTCCGTTTTTTTTCTTCTCAAATTTGAAATTTATTTGCCATAGGAATACAGGACAGAGTGAGGCAACCGCACCAAGGGTTGGTGCACAATGTTTACAACACACTAGATATACATGGCAGTTGCATAAAACATTTTAGGAAAAAGAAAGTGAAAGAACAGCGCGACAGTTACATGTTTCATCCTTCAGCCCTTTGCAGCTTCGATAGTTTTGCTTAGTTCTACTCTGGAAAGGGTATAGCACAGGTATAAATGCTAAATCAAAACTAGTGTAAAACCGCTAACCAGTATAAGCTCTGCAAGGGTTTTAGCCCTGATATCGATTGCCTTAACCGCATTTTCCAATAGTATTCAGTAGCTTTGAAGAGGTGATGCAAGAAATAATCTGCAATTTTTCTTCTTATTTTCTGAGTCAACCACATATAATAGTGGAATATAAATGTAAATTTGAGAGGAGACAATAATAGGAAACAGGGCAAAAAAATTGTGGGTGGGGGGGGAGTACGAGGAGCGGAAGGAGGAGAGGAAACATAACAGAAAACTACCACCTACAGATATAACCATATATTCACCCATGGTGTCCCAAAATTATGGCAAAAATGGATATACTGCAAAGCCTGCATCTATCTTTGACTGACTGAGATGGCGGCAAGCTTCAGTTTGATGGCCTCAAATTCCGCATCCTGTCTCTCCTCATTTGTCAACCAGGACGATAAGCATCGACTGATAAAATCACCGGAACAACTCACATGAGAAATGCCCCTGCAAACTTTGGGCTTTCCAAAACTCATAATAAGTTGTAAATTCGTTTCTGATGGATTGTCTGCGTAATTCTCCAGAATTTCCCTAATCGCTCTGCACCAGATAGGACGGGCCACCTTCAGGAATTCATGCACAGCCAACATCGGAAGGCTCACACTTCCCACCTCAGACTCCTGCTTCCCCCCTCTTCCATGGAAATCCGAACCCCCAAGCTTCAGCAGATCATAAGCATCTGCTAGGTCGTTGTATGCTGTTCACAGAAACAGGTGAATGGAAATATAATTAAAGGCAGATCAGGCATTTCAAAGATGCAGAGTATCAATTGGTATTTTTTTCCCGAAAAGC
Organism: Nicotiana tabacum; assembly: GCF_000715075.1. Lineage (NCBI taxonomy): Eukaryota > Viridiplantae > Streptophyta > Magnoliopsida > Solanales > Solanaceae > Nicotiana > Nicotiana tabacum. The sequence goes on from NC_134083.1 coordinate 117,627,657, forward strand.
AGGCATGAGATAAAATATCTCAATGTTTCCCTAAGATTTCGAATAGCGGTCCCAAATTCAGCTTGATTCTATTTCCCAATTATGGTTCTAACGGATTCGGTCATCCATATAATATACAAAAAGAAAGTCCAGATACTGCCCACTATAACTATTGTGGTAGTGGGTACAAACTCAGAATAAATAAATATTTCTTTTTCACTATATTTATGCTTAAGTCGAGCACCAGCTCCCACATGCTACATGTACCCCGAAATATAATCAAGGTGAAGAACACAATAAAACAAGGTTGTTATTTTACAGCATATATATAGTGTAGTATTGTCTCACATTGGTAGAGTAGTAGTATGTCCTTGTATAGTATAGCTATAAATAAGGACCTCTTGTATTGTATTGTTCATCCAATATCAATAACATATTTTCTCCCGTGCCTTCTCACAAAGGTGAAGGACGAGACATTCACAAAAGCACCGACTTCTAAATAGGCTGGGAATCTGTCAAAGGTAATTAACACAACCATCTACATTAAATAGTTTTGGCATACGACTTCTATGTACCACGAAGATTGGGAGAAACAAGGGCAACGCTAAGTAAACAGAGAAATTGCAAGCATCCTACTTTCTTCGAACAATCAAGAAGAGTCAAAATACAAAACCTGTCATTCCAGAAACTTGTTTGTATCATTGCTATCCTGTCAATATTAGTCCTTCACTAATGATAAAAGCACAAGAATTCATAAAATCAACACATCTGGCTTGATGTCCAACCAATAGAAGAAGGAGGGGAAGGTGAAAAGTTAGAGGATTATTGTTGATATAAGAATTTCAACTTGATTTTGCTCTTTCTGCTATAATGCAATTATATTATTACTATGAGTTATTTTGCCCTTTCTGCTATAATGCAATTATATTATTACTATGAGTTAATTTTTATGCATTTAGAGGTAACATATTCACAAAAATCAGTTGAAGTATTAAACACTAGGGCAAAATGTATGGTACCTGCAAGTTTTCCATCACTCCTGTAGGCCTCTATACCATGTAGACCGACTTCTTTCAATCTTCTAACAACAGCTATTGGATCTTTTAATGCCCATGGATGTGCCAAAACTGCCACGCCTCCTGTCTCACGTATAAATTGGACGGTTTCCTCTGCAAGTGGCTCACTTCCCCTGTACCACAGCCACTCTTCATCAAACTTTTCAATGAAACAAAATAACCTTAGCAATAGATTTAATCTAACCAAAGCGTGATAATTACGTAGCATAAGCAGGTCCTCCGTCATAAAGATATCGGGAAAATGCCTGTCTTAGATTCTCTACATGGCCAGCTTCAACCATAGCACGAGCAACATGCAGCCTCCCTGGAGCAACTCCTTCTCCTGCAATTTTTGCTACCTGCTCCCACTTAAGGGGCAACTTCAGTTTGTTAAGTTTTGAAATCATGTTCTCCGCGCGGAGGAAACGTCCATCCCGTATACCACTCAGGAACTTCTCTAGTTGATCATATTTTGCTGGTCCGCAACTGCTGTAATATGCAAGAATGTGCACTGGTTCATCTGATGCAGAATCCCACCTGTAATGAAAACCTTTATAATTCTGCAGTGAAGTGATGACAGGACTGAAAAATCTCCAGGATCAACAGAGTCGCCAAATTTGTAATGGAACACCAAAAACAGAAAATTAAAGAAAGACCTTGTTGTATCATAGAGTACTTTAGAGAGAGAGAGCCAAGAAATAATTTTCACATCTTTGCCCTGTTTAAGGTAGAACATTAAACCAAATCAATAGACTGACCCTTGGGAGAACATTGTACTGATTTCAACTCCGGGAATAATCTTAATGCCAAATCTACGAGCTGCTTCCAGTGCTTCTGGGATGCCAGACATAGTATCATGATCCGTCAATGAAAGAACTTTTACCTGTTATTGAACAAGTTGCACTAAATTAGTTTCTCAATATGCAATTAGATGGAAAAATAAACTAACAGTAAAACGTAACATAGGCAACTAATTGTGAGAAAAAAGAATTTTATAGAAGCAGATTTAGTTTATACAAATAGAAATAGGTGTCAAGGTTTTGCTGATGTTGAATCTTTTCCCCCACCTACAAATGTTGTACAGAACCTCTTTACCTGTGAAAAGATAGCTTCTTAGTTGATCACTTATTCAACAAATTACTAATTTCACTTTCTCTAACTTTTCGAAGAGCATCAAATGCCAAGCCACCTCCCCTAGCCCCGAAAATAGATAATTTAATTCTCCAAACTAGCTTTTCAATAAAAAGTATGATGGATGGGATTCCTGCTGACTTTATGTCCTTATTTCCTATGCCCGAAAAGTGGAAAGGCAATTGGATAGGAGAAGGTGCAATTTTCAGTGGTAGGGAACTCGAGATAGAAGAAAGATGCATTTAGGTGAAATGGAACATAGTCACAAGTAACAAACAAATTGGAGGTTTGGGAGTTAAAAATCTCAACCTACGGAAAAAAAGTTTGCTCTAAAGTGGAACTGGAGATTCATGGCTGTTAGCACTCAGTTTTTATGATGACAAAATTAGAATCAGAACAAAGTATGGCAAACGGTTTTTGCAGGAATAGAAAAGGGACTGAGATCGAAGGAAGATCAATTTAACATCAACGGGGGAAGATCAAAGCAGCTATTGGAAGAATAATTGTAAAAAGGGAAAGAAGATCTGTCAAGAAGCTTCACAAGGAAAATGAGAAATCAAAGGATAATCAAATACCTTTAATTGAAGACCTGAAGATAAGAAGAGCAGATTCTTAGGAGCAAGATTGGCAATGGTCAAACAGAAAAGGAAGAATTACAAGACAAATAAGGAAGAATATCAGCGAGATGAATGTGCGAAGATAGTAACAACAGCAACAACAACAAACCAGTAAAATCCTACAAGCGGGGTCTGGGGAGGGTAGTGTGTACGCAAACCTTACCCCTACCCCGGAAGAGTAGAGAGGCTGTTTTCGCTAGACCCTCGGCTCAAGAAGACGAAAAGAGACAATAGATCAGTAACAGCAACAGAAGCCAGGAAGATAATATCAGCATCGTAAGAGCCAGAAAATAGATGAAAAAGCAATAACAATACCATTAATAATGGCACAGTACTATAAAAACGGAAAAATAGTGTGAACACATTATTAACCACTAGCAGTCTAAGATAAAACACTATCAGACTAACCTAGCCTCACACCCGGTACAAAGTAGAAAAACGCTCAACTACCTCCTAACCTTCCACCCTAACGTTCGACCTCCACACCTTCCTATCAAAGGCCATGTCCTCGAAAATCTGAATTCGCACCATGTCCTGCCTGATCACCTCTCCCCAATACTTCTTAGGCTGCGTTCTACCTCTTCTCATACCCGCCACAGCCAACCGCTCACACCTCCTAACCGGGACATAAGCATGATTACGGAGGCCAACAGAAAACACAAGGAAAGAAGACCGAAGCATTTAAAGCTCCATTTTTGTTCCTGGAAAAGATCACAAGAAATCAGCAATATGATGGAGGCCAGTAGAAGACACAAGGAAAGAAGACCGGAGTATTTAATGCTCCACCTTTTATTCTTGGAAAAGAACATAATATATCTTTTCCAATAACCAAATCCTTTGGGTTGTTATCTTTGTATCAAGGAAATCAAATCAATCGCTGAAATCAAAGATGAGCATCAACTGGCTCTGGCTATATATTCAGAAGAAGACGAGGACTCAAGACATACTTCCATCTACTAACTTCCAAGCTCTTTGTTCTACTCTTAACAAGCATTGTATTTTAGTGAGAACTATTGTGTAATCAAAAGAGAGAAGAGAGAGATAAAATCATTGGTGAGGCATTGCATCTAAAGAAATGAGAACCTCTAGAATTAAGGTTGGTGTGTGCGTAGGAAACACATCAACGAAGTTGTTACAAATTCACCAAGGAGTTTACTGAGAGACCCTCTTGCAACCCAAGGGACTAGATTAGGATCCATATTGAATTTGAACCAGTATAAAAACATCGTTGTGTCATTTACTTTCCTGCACTTTACATTCAGTATTTATTTAGAAGCTCTGAAAGAAGAAATTGTCATAGTATCCAAAACCGGGAATGGCCTAATGAAAAGATTCAGGAATGCCAAGAAAGGCATAACAAATTCCATTAAACCAAAAAATTTCAATGAACAGGAAAGAAATAATGGAAAGTGATATGAATGTCGAAAATATGTACATATCAAGGCTGAATGCCCATAACTAAAAAGGAAGACATCCAAAGAATATCAGAAGAGTAGATCATTTGGGTGTTGGAGTGATGAAGACACAACAGATCATGACGAAACTGCAAATATACGCTTTGTGTCCCTTCCATGAAAATGATTTCTCCAGATGCTGGAATGATGAAGACATTTCAGATGATGATCATGAAGACTTAGCAGATCACTGCCTTATGGCTAAAGGAGAAACAAGTGAGGTAAGACCCTACAACTGCAACAGATGTAATGAATTACAAGATATTCTAGATTCTGCATTAAAAGAGTCTGTAAATGAAATAAAGAGGCTAAATAGGGAAAAGAAGGATCGGGAACTTAATCTTGAAGTCTGTGAACTCGAAAGAGATAACTTTAAGGAACAAGTTCAGGAATTATTATTGCAAATAAATGGTCTGCATAAATCCACCGGTCACAGTTCAGTTAGGTCAAACCAGCCAATTCAATCTTGTGAGTATACTGGAAAAAGACCTACCAGTAACACATCTAGACAAAGTAAGTCTACATGCAAATCTGTTACTAATGAACAGTCAGCTACCTCATGTTACTACTATGGCAAGTTTGGACATAAGTACTCAAATTACAGATTTTGTCATAATCAAGGATGGGTCTGGAGACCAAAAACTAATACAGGAATCATCAGATCTAACCAAAAAGGACCCAAGTAAGCTTGTTACCCGAAAGGAAGTAACTTCTCTATTTTGAAGGAACACCACAAGAAGAATCACAAAAGGAAACGGTAACTTGATAATGCGTGTTCCAGTCATATGATGGGTGATAAAAACTTATTTAGATTAGTCATAAAGATGAAGCTCTAAAGAACTTTGAGATCTTCTGCAAGAAAGTACAAAGAGAAAAAGGATACTACATTTCTACTACACAGAGTGATCATGGAGGCGAATTCGAAAGCAAATCCTTTGAAGTATTCTGTGATGAACAAGGATTCACACACAATATTTCGACACTCAGATCCTCCCAACGAAACATAGTGGAGCGCAAAAAATCGAACCGTGCAAGATATGACAAGAACAATGATCGTTGAACACTCCCTGCCAAATCACTTCTGGACAGAGGTAGTAAGCACAACATGCCACATTCTGAACAGGTGTCGTATACGAACTATTTTGAAAAAGACTCCATATGAACTATGGAAAGGTAAGAGACCAAATATCAATTATTTGCATCCCTTCGGATGTAAATGTTTTGTCCACAACAACGGTAAGGACAATCTGGAAAGTTTGATCCTAGGAGTGATGAAGGTATATTTCTTGGCTACCCAAACACTAGCAGAGCTTATAGGATTTACAACAAGCGTACTATGTGCGTAGAAGAATTTGTTCATGTCATATTTGATGATATTAATCCTATGATCGAGAAAGATATCGTTGCAGGTGATGAAGACAATAATCAAGAAGTATCTCAATCTGCTTAGTTGATGGAATATTTTTTTGGACAATTATTATGTTGTGTAGGACTGATGATTCAGTCAACTTGTTGTAAACTCTAAACTTACATTTTTTGACTGGTTGCTTTTGTCTAGCCGACTGTTTGGTATGTAGTCGACTTACATATTATCTGCCATGTTTAGTCAACAATATGCTTTATTGTGTGTCTAGTTCCTTTGTATTTTCCTTTTTGTTGATGCCACTGAGGGAAGTAACAAGTCTTGATCTCAATTTTTTTTAGATAAATCATTTTCTAATTTTTATTGTCATCATCAAAAAGTGAGAAATTGTTAGCACCCAATTTTTATGATGACAAAATTAGAATCAGAACTAAGTATGGCAAATGGTTTTTGCAGGAATAGAAAAGGGACTGAGATCGAGGAAAACCAATTTAACATCAACGGGGGGAGATCAAAGCAACTACTGGAAGAATAATTCTAAAGGAAAGAAGATCTGTCAAGAAGCTTCACAAGGAAAAATCAAAGGATAATCAAATATCTTTAATTGAAGACCTGAAGAAGAGCAGATTCTTAGGAGCAAGATTGGCAATGGTCAAACATAGAAGGAAGAATATCAGCGAGATGATCGTGCGAAGATAGCAAATGCAAGAAATCAGCAAGATGATGGAGGCCAACAGAAAACACAAGGAAAGAAGACCGAAGCATTTAAAACTCCACCTTTATTCCTGGAAAAGATCATAAGAAATCAGCAAGATGATGGAAGCCAGTAGAAGACACAAGGAAAGAAGACCAAAGCATTTAAAGCTCCACCTTTTATTCTTGGAAAAGATCACAATATATCTTTTCCAAGAATCAAATCATTTGGGTTGCTACCTCTGTATCAAGGAAATCAAATCAATCACTGAAATCAAGGATGAGCATCAACTGGCTCTGGCTATATATTCAGAAGAAGACGAAGACTCAAGACATACTTTCATCTACTAACTTCCAAGCTCTTTGTTTTACTCTTAACAATCATTGTATTTCAGTGAGAACAATTGTGTAATCAAAAGAGAGAAGAGAGATAAAATAATTGGCGAGGCATTGTATCTAAACAACAACAACAACAACAACAACGACCCAGTAAAATCCACTAGTGGGGTCTGGGGAGGGTAGTGTGTACGCAGACCTTACCCCTACCAAGGAGCTTACTGAGAGACCCTCTTGCAACTCAAGGGGACTAGATTAGGATTCACATTGAATCTGAACCAGTATAAAAACATTGTTGTGTTACATTCAGTATGTATTGAGTTCTTTCAGGATTAGTCGACTAACATGATAAAGTAGTCGACTGTCAAAGAAGAAAACTAAAAAGGCTTCAACTCATCAACGAAGTTGTAACCAATTCACCAATGAGCTTACAGAGAGACCCTCTTGCAACCCAAGGGGACTAGATTAGGATTCACATTGAATCCGAACTAGTATAAAAACATGTTGTATCATTTACTTTCATGCACTTTACATTCAGTATTTATTTAGTGTTTTCACTGTCTCGGGATTAGTCGACCAGCGTGGTAAAGTAGTCGACTGCCAAAGAAGAAAACTAAAAGGCTTCAATTCAACCCCCCACCCCCACCCCCACCCCAAACCTTCAGTGGCAACAAAGAGTAATTATGGAAGGATGTGATAATAACTAAATATGGTAGAAGAGATGAATGGTGCACAAATCTGGTGAGAAAACAAGACTCTGTATAGAAACATATAAGGAGTCAATGGGATGAACTCAATGATAAGGTCAGACTAAAGGTGGGCAATGGCTGCGAAAAAGATGCAGACTGATAGATGGTTGGATGACCTAAGGAGGTATTCCCCGCCATTTATGAGATTGTTAACAACAAAGAGTGTACAGTGGCTGAATGAGATTGTTAACAACAAAGAGTGTACAGTGGGTGGGATCTGCACCTAAGGAGGAACCTTAATGACTGCGAATTTGATTGCATAAATGAGCTAATAATGCTGTTGGCAACTGTTAATCTTGAGGAAAATGTGGAAGATTCCTTGGTATGGAGAGGAAGAAAAGATGATAAAAGCATGCTATAAGAATTTCCAGTGGGCACGGGAAAACTGGCCTTAGAAGATGATTTGGAGGACCATTGCACTCCAGGGTAGCATGTTTCAGTTGGATTGCAGCACATAATGCTTGTTTCGCCAAGGATAATTTAGAGAAGTGGGGGATCATAATTTGCAGTAGGTGCTACATATGTGAATAAGCCTTGGAGTATGTAAATCATCTATTACACTATAATCACATGTAGCAACTATGGTCAATGTTCCTACATATCTTTGGAGTATATTGGGTTATACCTGGAAGCATTCAGCAGCTGGAATGGAAAATTCACAATGAAGGGCTGCAGGAAGCTCAATAACGCAGTACCTATCTGCATACTATGGATCATTTGGACGCCTCTGTGGAAGGAAAGAACATATGTCCTATGTGAAGAGTAAATGTCGTTTCTTTTGGTATAAGAAGAATGTTGTAGCTGATTTTGCCTTTTTGATGGATCGTTTGTACTTCAATCTGTACAAGGAGAACTTCCTTTGTATCATCACAGTACCTTCTTGTACTTATCACTAAAACTTTTACCTATTCATTAAAAAGATAAAGAATACGAAAATGACAGACAGGAAGAACGGGGTTGCCAGAATTTTGATTTCACGCATGGAACGCTGGCTGAATTATCTTGGAATGTCACATAGCTCTCTCGATAACCCTTACACAACAGAAGTGAAAGAATGTCACTTCGGCATGTCCCTGTTTATTGGCATCTGTCATAGGACACAAGGGAATTACACTAGATACGGTGTTCTCTTGTTTACTAAGTAACATTCACACTGTTCCTGAACATTTAGAGAACAGTTGACCTAGACAGTTTGCCACTCAGAAAAAAGGAAACCAATCAATGTTTCTTTATTAATAATTCAGATAGCATTCAGACTGTATCATACTATGTTAGTAATGTTTGCAGAATATTCTGGGACGTAAAAGATCATACCATTTAGTGAACTTCTGTTTTCTTTTAGACAAGTTGATTTGCAATTTAATAAATAAGGCATCCCAAAACAACCAAAGAGTACTTGGTTTTTGAAAAGCTAAAGTCTTAGGATACGTGCGTTGCGCGTGTTCCCCATAATAATAAAATACAAAATTTTAAAGAACCACATAATAGTAATGCGTTTGAGTCATAAAATTAAAATTAAATTAAAAAAAAATAAGTTCATGAAAATGATGAATCATGTTGATTTTTAGCCATAATCTTCATTTTACATTTGTGGTGTTCAGTTGATCAAAGGTTTTAATTTTTCACTTTAAATCATGATGTCATGTTTATTATACATATATACCCAAAATAAAAACAATTTTGGAGTTCAAAAACTAACTTTTGAAAGAAGATTAGCATAAGAGACATTTTATTTTTTAAGAATAGCTTCATGCATTTCTTCGTGTTATGTTTTTATTGCCTTATTTCTATTTTTCACAAATGAAATAATGTTTTACTTGCAATATATGTTTTGAATAGGTCATTATTCAAATTTGCCTACTCATTTTTGTTAATAATTATCTTGGAGCTATTTGTTTAAAAACTTTTGAGCTCGACAGTTTATAGGGATAAACTTTAGGTCTTTAAAAACAAATATTTCTATGATTTTCATGGAATTAAAGGTTGAGCATTTTTTCCATCGATTTTCTATATTTTTGGGTGTGGCTAGCTGGCATCACAGATTTAAATTGTTATTATTTATTTTTTTCTTAATTTTAGTTCGATAACATTAGATTATCTGTGCATCGGTTGGGGTGCGACCCTTCCTTGTACCCTGCGTGAATGCGGGATGCTTCATGCATCGGGCTGCCCCTTTTAACATTATATTATCCGTTTAAGGCAGGATTAGGGTCACAAAATTTATCAAAAAGTATAGAGAAAAATACTTGAGAATATTTTTATGCTTAATTCATTCAAATGATTTGAACCCACGATGAAACAACAAATGTTCAAGAGTTAGTTCACAAAATAAAAACATAATATACGTGAAGAAACAAACATCACAACTTTAATAAAATTAATAAATAATCACAACTTAAATAAGAAAAAAACTCAAACACATGCAGACACAAAATATATAAAAGTGATTGCAGAAAAATCGAGAAGGCAATATGAATGAAAAACATAATCATAATTTAGGCATAGTCATCCGTACTAAAATATGATTATGTTTTCATTCATATTATCTTCAATCATATGCATATATCCAACATAAAATCTATTTTTGCATAGAGTTGGTTAAAATTATTAATATATGCATACCTTGGTTTTGATGTCAATTTTGCACATCTATAGTGTTTTTTTTATAAATGACTAAATTATCATCTCATTTTTAATCATAACAAGACAACATATACTTTCAAATTGTACAAACAAATATATACACCACTATTTGACATTAATGCAAGGCTTTGCATTCTCTAAACGGCATATAATCAAACGGTGAACCAAAATGCTACTAAATAATTGCTGGATAATACTCAAATTGCTCATAGTGAGAATATTTTTGTATGAGAGTTGTTGCTAATTTGACAATGTAAATTGTATAATGAAATAAAAGCACTAAATATCATGAAAATAGGAGAACGAAATAAAGATACAAGAAAGAGTGTTAAATAAAAAGAGTTGGGTCTTCTTCAATTGTTCTTTAACAATTCAGCACTTTCGGTGCTCGTTTTAGCTGTACTCCCATTTTTTTTTATTTTTTTTTCTCAGATTTTCTTCGGTGTTCATGGCCAAACCAGTTTATCGAGATTCGGCAGGGCAGGTGTCAACTCTTATCCAACTCTATGGAAGAATAGATTACAACATCAACAACATACCCAGTATTATCCCACACCGTCGGGTCTGGGGAGGGTAGTGTGTACGCAGACATTACCCCTACCTTGTGAGGATAGAGAGGTTGTTTCCAATAGACCCTCGACTCAGGAAAGCATAAGCACTACATTAATGAAAATATAGACAAGGACAGTACCAAAAAGCCATATAAAAGCAGAATAAAAACAACAAGACAGTAAGGTGATCAACAATGAAAGAAAACAACGGTTAGGCATAAAAACCTACTACCAACAGAAAGCGAGACTGCGTGCCAATACTACTGCTATGAACACTCTAGACTACCTACTCTACTACCCTAATCCTAGACCTCCATACCTTCCTATCAAGGGTCAGGTCCTCGGTCAGCTGAAATTGTGCCATGTCTTGCCTAATCACCTCTCCCCACCTCTTCTTTGGCCTACCTCTACCTCTCTGTAGGCCCTCCAATATCAACCTCTCGCACCTCCTCACCGGGGCGTCTGTGCTCCTCCGCCTCACATGACCAAACCACCTAAGCCGCGCTTCCCGCATCTTGTCCTCAATAGGGGCCACACCTACCTTGTCGCGAATAACCTCATTTCTGATCCTATCTAACCTGGTGTGTCCACATATCCATCTCAACATCCTCATCTCTGCTACATTCATCTTCTCGACATGAGCGATCTTGACTGGCCAACACTCAGCCTCATACAACATCGTTGGTCTGACCACCACTCTGTAGAACTTACCCTTAAGTTTCGGTGGCACCTTCTTATCACACAAAACACCTGAAGCGAGTCTCCATTTCATCCATCCCGCCCCAATACGATGTGTGACATCTTCATCAATCTCTCCATCCCCTGAATAATAGACCCAAGGTACTTAAAACTCCCTCTCCTAGGGATGACCAGCGAATCCAGCCTCACCTCCCCTTCTCCTCCTTGAGTCTCGCCACTGAACTTACACTCCAAGTATTCTGTCTTGGTCCTGCTCAACTTGAAACCTTTAGATTCCAGGGTGTCTGCCTCCATACCTCTAATTGCGCGTTCACACTGTCTCGCGTCTCGTTAATCAATACAATATCATCTGCAAATAGCATGCACCACGGCACCTCCCCTTGGATGTGGCGCGTCAGTACATCCATCACCAGAGCAAACAAAAAAGGGCTGAGTGTCGACCCCTGATGCAACCCCATCATAACCGAAAAATGGTTCGAGTCCCCATCCACCGTTCTCACTCGGGTCTTTACTCCATCATACATGTCCTTAATCAACCTAACGTAGGCAACAGGTACACCTCTAGCCTCCAAACATTTCCACAAAACCTCCCTCGGAACTTTATCGTATGCCTTTTCTAAGTCGATGAACACCATATGCAAGTCCTTTCTCTCCCTATACTGCTCCATCAATCTCCTAACAAGGTGGATAGCTTCTATAGTCGAACGCCCCAGCATAAACCCAAACTGGTTCTCGGAAGAATAGATTCTAACCGCCTAAATGAATTAATATATATTCATTTAATAATTTGCTTATTTAAAAATCTTTTCGTTAGGATATTAATTCAATCGTTATATCTTGATAAATAGTAGAAAGAATTAAATTTTTAGTTTTTCTTCTTGCACATGATTACATGAATAAGATTAAGGAGTTATAGTTATTTTACACAATTCAAATAATAAAAGAATTTACATAAATAAAATTTTGCGCGACTTTAATTCCTAAATATTAGGCACATAACTGAAACATATGGTGATGAACATAAGAAAATTATAATTTTCCTCAATGTACTTTGGTGTGTTAGCTGCAAAGGATCCAAAGGCTTCTAAGATCTATAATATGCAACCTAAAACTGGAAGGAAGAATTCACAAGAGTCGGTCAATACCAAGTTTAGAAAAGAAGAAGAGATGAAAAACATAAGCAAAACCACTAATAAGCAATAAAGGAGTTTGAATCAGAATCAACCATTAAGACTTCAGCAACCCTAACGAAAATATCAAACTATTAATATGGCAAAGTAAAAAGAACAAAAAAGAGAATCCAAAATAAGACTTTTTCCAAGTTTAAGCAATAATCAACCATGAATAGCGTATACACCACAAAGTAAAAGACAGGAAAATTGACTTTTAAAAGCAATAATGAAATCTTTAACGTAACTAAAATACAAGTCAAAGACAAATATACCATAGTTCACCTCAAAGAACGCTTATGCCATTGGGAAAATAAAAACTTGAGAGAGACCCTAATATCAGAATTAGTGTGATTATAGTTTATTACATAAAAGGATATAATTTTCATAGCATAATATCTTAATTGATCTTAATTTCCTAAATTTTAGGAATTTCTACATAGTTCAAATAAGAAAAGATTTAGCAAATTTTAGTTGCTTTGAAAGACCTAAATATTAAGAAAATATTAAATAACAATAATTTAATTATAATTTTGTCCAATGTGAAATATATTTTTAAAAGGTAAAAGGTGAACGACATTTCGCTAAGGGTATTCGTACTTTTAATATAATATATTTTTATAATTCATTTTATGGGGCTTTCTCCTTTGCTCTGGCGAGAAGAAAAAGTCTCTCTTATAGAGGCTTCTAAAAAGGCCATTTTCTTCGAGAGAGATTCCCAACTCAGCTCTTTTTTATGTCATCTTCATAGTCTTCCTTCCTAGCAGCCTATGTCTAGTGTTAAAAAGGCATTAGCAAGGTCTTTCCACATGGACCTTGATGGACTTCCAAGTTCTCAGTTTCATCCATTTATGGAAGCAAACAGAACGAGACTTAACCAGAAATACATGGTTATGTAAAAGTATTAAATAGGAATGTAAATTAAAAAGATAGAAGGACACACACAGACAAAAGAGCAATATTCTTCAACAATTAAAAAGAAGATGGAAACAGAATAGCTTGATTAGGTCTGCAACAGAAGTGTTTAAGCTTCAGGTTCAATTCTACAAACATTATGTTTCGCGCTTAATCCCTTTTGGAGGTTACATAGATTCCGAATAACAGACATTCAAGCAACTTTGACCCAATTTGAGCACACAAGGAAAAAACTGGAAGTCAAATCACTGTGTAGATGCTTCACCACAGTAGTTGGCAGATACAAGATTAAAACAACAAGGAGCCTTGGACCGCCAAGATGTTTATAATAACTTCAATGAGATTACAACCATTGAAGCTCATGAAATATCATATTTCTGGCTAAAAAGTTGATTCTGAGTTATCACTTGAATAAAGTGACACCATATTTCTCTCCAGCACAAACCAGTAGTACTACAAATTAATGAGTGAAATGACACACAAGTTTAAAAAAAAAAAAAATGACAGCCTATGTGTCAGGATAACCAATATATCTGCAAATGCTTTTCTTGTTCCTGAAGAATGAACCCTAAGGAAAGAGAAACTACTTGAAATTTCATATCATCCATCTCAAGCTCCAGCAAATAACAATACAATCTACAAGAAAGCATATATGCAGAGACACACACCAACCAACAAAAACAAAACTATTCGCTAAAGGGGGGAAAGGGAACTCACTCCATTTTGATGGGCTCTCTCAACGAGCTTGAAAGGTGATAAGAAGCCATCGCTATGAATAGAATGAGAATGAAGTTCAAAGACTAATTTCTCTTTGGGTTGAGGAACAGCAAAATCCTCAGCTGCAGGTGAAAGAGGAGAGCGGTCCAAGAAAACCCATTCACTCACACAATTATACGCCAAAGTCTGTTCAGATGTCATTCTCCTCTTTGAACCACCTCTCTTCTTCTTCTTCTTATTGGAGCCTTGTTTCTTGGGGATTTCTTTGTCACCCATCATAGGATTCTTCTCTACCAATTGGGTACTGGGTCGGTCCAGAAGTAAGAGGAGTCTATATTGGGTACTGGGTCGGTCTATAAGTTTTATTATTATGGGCAAATAAGGGTGGTCATGTGGGCCGGTTAAGACCGGGATCCGTCGAGTATCGCAAGCCAAAATAGGCGGTGGGCCTAAACGGTCCTAACCGGATAGGACCGGGACCGTGGGGAGCTGGGCTGGGTAGTGGGCCGATCCTATAGGGGAGGCCCGTGAGACCGGAACCGTTTGGGACCGGGACCGGTTGAGAAGTGGGCCGGTTCAAGCGGTCCTAAACAGGCCTATCCGGGCCCAACGGATAATTTAAAAAAAAAAATTGACCATTTGGCCATTTAAAAACTACTCGTTTGGTCTGCCAAAATAGTCATTGGCTATTTGCAAAATAGTCATTTAATCCCCCAAACTTTGTTTTAACCCCAAACTTTTTATAATTATACTTTTTTCCTATTTTCAACTATAAATACCCCCTCATTCTTTCATTTTTCTCACAAAATCATCAATCTCTCTTAATCTTTCTCTAATATTCTTCTATAATTGCTTACTTAATTGTTACATTTTGTGCAAAATTGTGAAGTTGTTGAATTGAAGTATTCAAGGCTTCAAGTCTTCAACGATAATTAATTTTCAACAAGTTGTTCGTCAATACAATAAACTCGTTCCAACTCTTAAGTTTTAATATTATAGTTTTATTTGTTTTATTTACTTTGCTTGATTAATTAAGATGGCTTGTTCCTTAAAAAAAATATTTAGTAAAAATAAGAAAAAATCCAAGAGTGGTGAATCTAGTGGCCAATCTGTTCCTCCTCCACTTTCCCCGGATTCCCGACCCAAACCTGTTACCCGTCCTACACTTCCTATTCTTGATAGCGATAATAGTTTATTACAATTTACCGAGAGTCAATTTTGCCATAATATTGCACCCGGTGAACAATTAAACTATGAATATATGAATGCTCTTTATGGTAATCCAACTATTTATGAAAATGATGATGAAGAAATATATTTTGATGAAACGCAACTGGATGACGATACACTCACTAGTCCTGCTCCTGAAGTTAACCCAACTAATAATAATCCAAATGATGCCCCGGCTGACCCTCCTGTTACTGCCCCTACTTTTTCTAGACAACCTTCGAAACGGACAGAAACATCTCTTGTTTGGCCATTTTTTTACTCAAGTAAGAGAAAAAAATAGGGCTAAGTGTAAAAATTATGGCAAAGAGTTAGTTTTTAAATATGTTGGAAGTTAGGGGGGACGGGAAGTTTGACTAGACACATATTGCTACACCCTCAAGATAAAGCTATATATTTTCGTATAAAAGCTTTGGCCGAGGGGACAAGTGCACCTAGTCAGGCTGACCTTAGTACCAGGTCAAATCAATTTCAACCGGGAATTAACACTGTTACTGGTGGTATTTTATATTATGATCCAAAAAAAGATCGGGAAGAATTGGCAAAAATGGTTAATGTTATGTGCTTACCCTATAGTTTTCCTTCTAACCCTCACTTTGTGCATTATATTAGAAAAGTTTATAATCCTACTTATAAAGGTTTTCCTCGCACAACCGTAAAGAGCGATATTTATAAATATAAACATGAATATGAACAATATTTGCGCTATTTATTTACTTATACAAATTGTCGTGTTTCTATTACAACTGATATTGGTATAAGTGGTAATGACTGTGATTACCTTACTGTTACCAGTCATTGGATTGATGAGGATTGGATAATGCAAAAGCGCATTATTGCTTATAGAATAATTAATTTACGTCACACAGGACAGTTTATTTCTAGCACAATTACGGATATTTATAGATATTTTTGCATTAATGATAAAATAATGTCAGTTTTAATGGATAATGCTACTAGTAACACAAATACTGTAGTCTTGCTTACCACTACACTAAGTCCTGCATTTAGTAACATTTTTCATGTTAGATGTATTTGTCATATTTACCATTTAATTGTGGGTGATGGTATGCGAATTTTAAATGTTGAAGTTGAAAAGGTTAAAATGGCTCTTAATTGGCTTTTTTATTCAAACCGTAGAAGTAGACTTAGAGAATATTTTAAAAGATGCGATGAATTTGGCCTAAGAGAAAAAAAGGTTCTTAAACCTTGTCCGACTAGATGGAATTACATGTATGAAAGTTTAGTTGTTGCATATGAATATAGAAACTCCATAAACTCAACGTTTAATGCTCATGTAAGTGATGATGATGAGCACCTTACAAATGCGAATTGGGCTAATGTTAAAATGCTTGTAGATTTTTTAGAAAAATTTTATATTGCTACAAATGAATTTTCTGGGCAATATTATCCTACTATTTATAACTGTTTAGTTTATATTGCAGAACTTACAAATTTATTTGATCATTTTTCAGAGGGTGGAGAAATTTATCAACTTGCTATTGATTCTATGAGAAAAAAGTTTTAAAAATATTTTTTCCCTATTCCCCCTATTTACGGTGTTGCTGCATTGTTAAATCCTACTATGAAATTATGAGGTCCTCAGTTTTGGTATGAAACTATTTATAATGGTTTAGCACTTGAAGATGAGGAGTTGTCTAAACTTCCGGACGCAATAACCTCAATTAAAATAAATGTTCAAACAATTTATAATGCTTATCAAGTTGCATTAGATCATGCTAGACCAAACGTTCCAACTCCTTCTTCTAGTTCTCAATCATCTAAAAGAACCGCGGGAGTAAGAGCACTTAGTTTTGGGTAGGGTTCAGGGGTTCTCAAGGTTCTAGTACTAGTGATTTTCACAACTAAATGAGCTTGAAGTTTATTTGTCACAGGGAATTGAGGAAGTGAATCCCAACGGCTCCTTTAATATTTTGGAATGGTGGAAGGACAAAGAAAAATACTTTCCGATTCTTTCAAGGATGGCCCGAGATATTTTAACTACTCAAGCTTCAACAGTGGCATCAGAGAGCGCTTTCAGTCAAGCAAGACTTCAACTCGGTGATTATAGAGCGTCTATGAGGGAGAGCTTGAAAAAATCAGTACTTTTCAGAGATTGGATCCGTTCGGAAAGAAGAAATTTTGGACTTGCTGAATCACAACCAGAGGTAGACGAAGCTTACGAAGAAATGCTAGCTGAACTTGTGGAGGATGATGCTTCGCCTGGAAGCGGTGATGACCAAGCTTCTTTTCCGCCACCACCAACGGAAATTCCTCCGGACCTTGAAGGATTTATGAAATTTGTAAGAGATACCATGTAAATTAATATGTAACTTGTATTTTGGCACATCTTGATTAGTTTCTTTTTCTTCTCAATGGTGGTATTAGCACCTTGTTGTGCTCATTCCATAGGGGGAGGAAGACTAAGAAAGATATTGCCATGATTTTTAATGCTATAATTAAAATATAACGCATTGATTTGAATATCTCTTTACAATATTTTTGTCTTTTTATATATCTTAAGCTGTATATATATATATATATATATATATATATATATATATATATATATATATATATATATATATATATATATATATATATGTGTGTGTGTGTGTGTGTGTGTGTGACAATTCTATAATATAATTTACAAATTGCCTTAGATATTTTTTATTACCATTTTTTTTCTCTAACTTGTATAAAAAAAATTTAAAAATAGAAAGTATCTGTTGGGTCCACTTAGGCCCGGGACCGGCCCACTTAACCTGGGACCGTTACTTCGTGGTCCCGGTCCCGGGCCGGTTCCAACAAGAAGCCCGCGAAGTCCAGGACCGCTTAGGATTGACCCACTTAGGACCGGGCCCGCAAAGCCCACTTAGGACCGGGCCCGGCCCACATGCCACCCCTATGGGAAAACTATACTATATGCCTACAAAAACACAAATTATTTACCCACTTTTGCCCATCTTTAAACTATTTATAAAATTGCATAGGGCGTCCTATTTGGTCGCCCCTTTATAACTTATACCCTTTTTATTTTTTCGTTTGCATCCGTACCTATTTTTTTGTTAAAAACATTTTAAAAAGACGATTTTGCCCTTCGTTAATAAAAGACTATTGACAAATTACAGGACAAAAACTTAAGCATGTTTAGGCTGAAATTTTAGCAAATAAACTAAAAAACTTTAGCTTGTTTAGACTGAAATTTCGGATAGAATTCAGGACAAAACTATAGACTGCGTTACAAAACTTCAGCATATTTTGGTATGAAGTTTTAGCAAATGAACTAAATAACTTTAGCATGCATTAGCAAAAACTCTTTAGAAAATTACATACTGCAAGACAAAAACCTAAGCATATTTAGTCTGAAATTATAGCAAATGAACTAAAAAACTTCAGCATGTTTAGTCTGAAGTTTTAGCAAATGAACTAAATTACTTCAGCATGTTTTGTCTGAAATTTTAGCAAATGAACTAAATAAATTCAGCATGCATTAGCAAAAACTCATTAGAAAATTACATACTACAAGACAAAAACTTAAGCATGTTTAGTCTGAAATTTTATCAAATGAACTAAAAAACTTAAGCATGTTTAGTCTGAAGTTTTAGAAAAAACTTAAGCATGTTTAGTCTGAAGTTTTAGCAAGTGAACTAAATAATTTAAGCATGTTCAGTCTAAAGTTTTAGCAAATGAACTAAATAACTTAAACATGTTTAGTCTGAAGTTTTAGCAAATGAACTAAATAACTCAAGCATGTTTAGTAAGTTTTAGTAAATCAACTAAATAACTTAAGCATGTTTAGTCTGAAGTTTTAGCAAATGAACTAAATAACTTCAACATGTTTAGACTGAAGTTTCGAAAAAAATTCATGACAAAACTGTAGACTGCAGGATAAATAACTTCAGCATGCATTAGCATGAAATTTCAGCTTCAATGTGAAACAACTTCCATGCTATATTAGCATGAAGTTTTAGCTTCAAAATAAAACAACTTCATGCTACATTAGCATGAAATTTTAGCTTCAAGGTAAAATAATTTCATGCAAATGTGATTCTGAAGATGAATCTGGACAAGTTTCTGATTTTTTTATAAAGTTGCTGAGAGGAGGAGATCATTTTATATCTTTTGTCAGGGGTGTAATTGTCATATTATTATGAATTTTTTGTGAGATGGATACCAAATCAATAATTTTAAAAAATAGGGTACAGGTTAAAAGGTGGCACAAATATAGGGTACGGCTGCAAATCCCCCATATTTACCTATAGGGCCTAAATTCATTACACGCCTACCCATTCCCTCCCCCCCCCCCCCCCCTTTCCCCCTTGATTCAATAGTAAAGGGTCCGATGTAAATGCAAAGCTCTTCCTCTCTTTCATTGTGCAAGCATTTACCTGTAAAAAGGAAGTTTAATGTACCTATTTTATTTTATCTTTATTTTGTTAAATTGAAAGGAGTTTATTTCTATAATATGCAAAATTACGACATTTATAGATTAGTTATGCAAATAATTTTTTATGATAAATATCAATAGTAACCTAATAAAATTACAATAAACATAAGTTATATAAAAAACAAATACTATACTAATAGTATAAAATATTTTTATATTATTGTTAATGTATATAACTTAAATCAAAAAATAAAAAATTCTCTTAAACTTCAATAACGAATCAACTATGATTCTAGTATTGCTAATACATGAAAGGGTGATGCCTTGCTAGCTGTATCTTCTGTTAACTCTTTAAAGAGCGAAAATTTAATAATTTATTTTTATATATATTTGCAAACCCTAGTTAATCTATTTATTTTTGAGCAATTTATACTAACTACCTACTCAAGTCAAAATAATTACTCGTTTATACCCATTTTAAAAATAATTACAATACATACCTATTCCACCAAAATTAATTACATGTCCATCTATCTCTGCCTAAAAAAGGAGTTGTCATCACGGCCTTTTTAGTAGAACTCGTATTCAACGGAAGTGATTTAAGCTGAAGGCAAAATAACATATCTAAATTTTAGTATAATCGATGACGCACAAAATTGAGTTAATTAGTTTATATGACAACTGATATTATTTCAGTTTAATAATTGAATTAATTTTTTTTTTAAACTCTTTGTGTATAACAGTATACCCTGTTTGTATAGTTATATACTATACTGGTATCATATATTAGTTGGAACCTTTTTTGGTTGTATTAGCTACATTTAATTGGTACACTGTTTGATTTTTCTTTAGTAATAGTAGAATAGTACAATATCTTGAATTTTTTTAATTTTCCTTTATGCATGTGTATTATGTAATCATTTTAATTTTTTCTTTATGCGTTTGTTTTATATAATAGTATTATAGTATAATATCTTGAAATATATTATTATATTAATATGTGGTATACTATTTTTTGATTTTTCTCTTTATGCATGTGTATTATGTAATAGTAGTATAGTCATACTGGAATTCATTAGTAGAACTGTATATCCTATTGGTATAATTATATGTCATATTGGTATCATATGGTAGTTGAAATATTTTTTGGTTGTTTTAGCTGCATTTTTAAATGAATTCTATTCTGAAATAATTTATATGATCATGTTTTGTTGTGTTAGATTTTCTTGTACCTATGGACATAGATTTTGTGTATTATGTAATAGTTTTTATAGTTATATGCAGTTGTTGGAACGACCCCGTACAACTATATACCCTATTAGTATAACTAAATACTATATTGGTATCATATGCTAGTTGAATCCTTTTTTGGTTGTATTAGCTGCATTTAATTGGTACACTATTTGATTTTTTTTAATAATAGTAATATAGTACAATATCTTAAAATACTTTATTATATTAATATGTGGTATACTATTTTTTTTATTTTTCTCTTTATGCATGTGTGTTATGTAATAGTAGTATACTCATAAAGTTACCGAAAATTAACTAGTAAAATTGTATACCATGTTGGTATAACTATATGCCATATTGGTATCATATGGTAGTTTGAACATTTTTTTGGTTGTTTTAGCTGCATTTTTAAGTGAATTCTATTCTTGAATTATTTATATGAATATGATTTGCAGTGTTGGAATTTTTTTGTGCCAATGGACATAGATTATGTGTATTATGTAATAGTTTTTATAGTTATAAGCAATTGTTGGAACGACCCCATACAACTATATACTCTATTAGTATACGGAATGAGCAAGTTGCTTTACGAATATTTAGTTTGCAATGTGAGCATATAATTTTTTCATACTTTTATTGCATCCTTTAATGTTTTGGTATAGTAGTATAGTCGCAGATAGTTGTAGCAATATTCTAGAGCAATCATATACCATATTAGTATCATATGGTACTAGAAGTCTTTTTTGCTACTTATACTTTTATTGTATTTTCCAATATTTTATTATCATTTCTATTCTAACTAGTATATATGGAGATTTGGTGGCTATATATTGTGTTTTCTTGCTCCATAACTGGTTGTGTTATTGCTAATGGTAGAGTGTGTACTGACATTTATAGGGAAGGAGATCAAAGTTTGCATGGCAATCACGTGTTTATTCTTAGAATCTGATTATGTAATTTATGGTGCTCAGCAGCAGTCAGTGTGATATTCAGTGAATTAGATCAAGTGACAACTGATATTATTTCAGTTTAATAATTGAATTTAAAAAAATAAAAAAAAGATAAAAGGTATATTATACTAGTTATATTAAAAAAAAAGGTGAACAAATATTTACTATATCAATTATTTTTTCTTATTGTATAAAAAAAGAATAAAAAAATAATGAAAACAGTAAATGAAATTAGATTATGAAGAGAAAAAGAATATAAAAAAAGAAGTTAAATAAAATTAGAAAAGGAACAAGAAATAAAAAAACAAACAAAAGCAAAAAAAAGAAGAAAAGAGCCAACATTGAGTGTGAAATTAAATTATGATAATAATAATAATAATAATAATATGATTTGGACCAAAATAAATAAACAGAAAAAGAAAAAAAAGATGAAAACGAGAAAAAAGAAAAGAAAAAAAGAAGGAAAAAAGACAAGAAGCTGAGAAATAAAAAATAATAGGTAGGAAAGGTAATTAGTTTGATGGGTAAAAAAGTAAATGGGTAGGTAAGGGTAAATAGTTCTGTTTTTGTGGATAATTGTGTCGTTCCCCCTTTTATTTTCTTACTATTTTTATATACTATTTTTAAAGTAAACTAATGCTCAAAAAGGATAACAAAGGTAAAAAAAAATACTTGAATAGCAGAATAAAATGTTTTCGTCATATTAAACATTAAAAAATTCAAGTACAAAGCATGCAATTCTATTTTTTTAAATTTTATTACTTGCATGTCCCTCCCTTTATATGCCTAAGCTCCCTCTAAAATCCTACCCTTTTCTTTCTTTTCTTGTTTATTTTTTTTTGTTGTTGTTGTTTTTATTTTATTTTATTTTTTCCCATTTTATTTTAGCTTTGTTTTTTTCTTCCTAATAAAACTTTGCAATCTTTTTTATTTTCTCTCCTTTTTTTATTTCTTTTTTAGTTTTTTGTTCTTTATAATAATAATTACTCGCTCTTTTTATTTTATTTATTTTGTCATAAAAAACTTTTAGTTGTATTTTTTATTTTTTTATTTTATTCTTTCCAGTAAAATCTCTTCATCCAAAATATTTATCACTCTTTTCACTTTCTTTACTTTTTATTATTGTCTATCTTTTAATTAATGTGGTGCTTATGTTTTCTGAGCCGATCCGGTTAGCCATAAGAATGGTTTCCCCCCCCCACAAGCTCTGTGGCAAATCAGAACTTATCAACAATGCGTTCATTATCTCCTTTAATGAACGATTCTTTTTTTTCGCAATCCCATTGGATTGGGGCATGTAAGGGGCCGTTGTTTGATGAATTATTCCATATTCTAAACATATTTCTTCAAAAGGAGATTCATATTCGCCACCCTAACACTTCTTATCATTTTAATTTTCTTGTTAAGTTGCGTTTCAACTTCAATTTTGTATTGCCTGAATGCATCTATTGCTTTATCTTTACTATTAAGTAAGTAAACATAGCAATATCGAGTACTGTCGTCAATAAAAGCTATGAAATACTCCTTTCCACCGCGAGATGGTATTGACTTCATGTCGCAAATATCTGTGTGAATTAAGTCTAAAGGATTTGAATTCCTTTCAACTGACTTATAAGGATGTTTAACATACTTAGATTCCACACATATTTGACATTTTGATTTGTCGCATTCAAACATAGGCAATACTTCCAAATTAATTATTTTTCGCAAGGTTTTATAATTGACATGACCCAAACGTATATGCCATAATTCATTTGACTCAAGTAAGTAAGAAGAAGCTGAAATTTTATTATTATTCTCAATAACCATTACATTAAACTTGAAAAGGCCCTCAGTGAGGTAACCTTTTCCTATAAATATTTCATTCTTACTTATTACAACCTTATCGGATACAAAAACACACTTAAACCTATTCTTAACAAGAAGTTCAGCAGAGACTAAGTTCTTTCTAATCTCGGGAACATGAAGGACATTGTTCAAGGTCACCACCTTACCAGAAGTCATTTTCATCAATATCTTTCCAGATCCTTCAATTTTGGTCATTGCAGAATTTCCCATAGAAAGCGTCTGTTTGGGTCCAACAAGAGCATATGTAGCAAACGCTTCTCTAACAGCACAAACATGATGAGTGGCTCCAGAATCAATCCACCACTCCTTAGGATTTCCCACCAGGTTGCATTCAAAAAGCATAGCACACAAGTCATCGATATCTTCGTGCTTTTCAACCATGTTTTCTTGACCCTGAGACTCTGTGGTAGTAGATCATGTCTACCGTTCGTGTGTGGTTACAATTGGTAATCTTGAAACTAGTATGGATCTTCTACTTCTTGATATGGTAGATTTTGATGTCATCTTGGGTATGGATTGGCTGTCTCCTTATTATGCTATATTGGAATGTCATGCCAAGACAGTGACCCTAGCTATGCTGGGGTTACCTCGATTAGGGTGGAAAGGAACTCCTGGCCATTCTGCCAGCAGGGTTATTTCTTATATGAAAGCTCGGCGTATGGTAAAGAAAGGATGTCTAGCCTATTTGGCTTATATTCGCTATCCCAGTGCGGATGTCCCTTCTATGGACTCAGTACCAGTTGTTTGTGAATTTTCGGAAGTATTTCCTACAGATCTGCCGGGGATGCCACCCGACAGAGATATTGACTTCTGTATTGATTTGGCTCCGGGCACTCAGCCCATTTTTATTCCACCATACCGTATGGCCCCGCCAGAGTTGAAAGAATTGAAAGAGCAGTTGCAAGACTTGCTTGATCAGGGATTTATTAGACTCAGTGTCTCGCCCTGGGGTGTACCAGTATTATTTGTAAAGAGGAAAGATGGCTTGATGCGGATGTGTATAGACTATCGACAGTTGAACAAGGCCACTATCAAAAACAAATATCCGCTGCCAAGAATTGATGACTTATTTGATCAGCTTCAGGGTGACAAGTTATTTTCGAAAATTGATTTGAGATCTGGTTACCATCAGTTGAAGATTAGGGCATCTGATGTCCCTAAGACAACTTTTCGGACTCGATATGGGCATTACGAGTTCCTAGTGATGTCATTTGGGTTGACAAATGCTCTAGCAGCATTTATGGATTTGATAAATCGGGTGTTCAAGCCTTATTTGGATTCTTTGTGGTTATATTCATTGATGATATCTTGATTTACTCCAGCAGTCGAGAGGAGCATGAGCAGCATCTTCGAAGTGTGCTTCACACCTTGAAGAATAATCAGTTGTATGCCAAATTTTCAAAATGTGAGTTTTGGTTAGACTTAGTTGCCTTTTTGGGACATGTTGTATCGGCAGAATGCATAAAGGTGGATCCTAAGAAGATTGAGGCTGTTCAGAATTGGCCTAGACCTACTTCAGTTACAGAGATTCTTGCCACTTGCGGAGTTTGCTTATAATAATAGCTGCTAGTCGAGCATTCAGATGGCTCCATATGAGGCATTATACGGAAGGCGATGCCGATCGCCAGTTGGTTGGTTTGAACCGGGAGAGGCTCGGTTGTTGGGTACCGATTTGGTACAGGATGCCTTGGATAATGTAAAGATTATTCAGGATCGACTTCGCACAGCTCAGTCTAGGCAAAAGAGTTATGCCGACCGTAAAGTTCGTGATATTGCATTCATGGTAGGAGAAAGAATATTGCTCCGGGTTTCACCTATGAAAGGTGTAATGTGGTTCGGAAAGAAGGGCAAGTTGAGCCCTAGGTATATCGGACCCTTTGAAATTCTTGAAAGGGTGGGTGAAGTAGCCTACAGACTTGCATTACCACCTAGTTTATCAGCGATTCATCCGGTGTTCCATGTGTCTATGCTCCGAAAATATCA
Organism: Nicotiana tabacum; assembly: GCF_000715075.1. NCBI lineage: Eukaryota > Viridiplantae > Streptophyta > Magnoliopsida > Solanales > Solanaceae > Nicotiana > Nicotiana tabacum. Next base: position 117,653,359 of record NC_134083.1, read on the forward strand.
TGGTGATCCATCCCATGTGTTAGATTTCAGCTCAGTCCAATTGGATAAAGATTTGACTTACGAGGAGGAGTCGGTGGCTATTCTAGCCCGGCAGGTCCGACAGTTGAGGTCAAAGAGTTATCCTTCAGTTCGGGTGCAATGGAGAGGTCAGCCGGTAGAGGCATCTACCTGGGAGTCCGAGTTGGACATGCGGAGTAAATATCCACACTTTTTCTCCAGCTCAGGTATTTTTTCTAACTCCGTTCGAGGACGAACGTTTGTTTTAGAGGTGGAGAATGTGATGACCCAAAATGTCATCTTTAAATTTAATAAGTAATTATGTGTTCTAAGACCTCAAAAAGCACCATTTATTATTTCTCGACTTGCGTGCGCAGTCTGTAAAATTTTCTGAAAAGTTTTCATGTAAAAATGAATTAAAATGTGAAATAGAGCTATAAAATTCAAGTGAGTTGACTTTGGTCAACGTTTTTAGCAAACGGACACGGATCAATATTTTGACAATTTCGGTAGCTCAGTATCGTGATTTGGGACTTGGGCATATTATGTGGGTCCACCAATAATTCTTCTGGGCTTAACTGACATAACAATAATTTAACTGGGTATAGTGCCCTTATTTAAAGCGCTATACCTAAAAAAATTATACCCCCGAATTGGTTTTTGCCTTATTTAAAGAGATTAAGGATTTTCTAAAAAATCCATTCATAAATATTCTCAAGACTTCTGAAATATTTCTTCGTTAAGTTGTTTTGCATTTTGTAATAATGTCTGAAGAGCGAAGAATAAGGGTTTCATTATATTGGGGAGGAGGGTGAGGTTGTGATGGTGAATAACTCAGTAACCTATAGTTTATCTCCACAGTGTCATGTTAAGTTGCCACTTATAATGGAGTACGATACATTGGTATCGTTGTTATGTAAAAAAAATGAGTGTGAGCAAATGTTTGGTGAACGTTAAAGTAACTGAAAGATATCTGTATTCTGTCACTCCGCAAGGGGTAGCTTGTTATGCTGAATTTAACATCGAGGACGATGAAACTCTGAGAGATTTTTTGAGGACTCCGGATGAATACTGAGAATTTCTTGTGATAAAAATGTTGGAAATGTACATCAAGGTTGAAGACGTTCGCAATAATGAGGTTGCGCAAAGCAGGGATATCCCTCAGTCATCGGGTGATTATTTTGGAGCAATTTTAGCCGAACATGTTCCGGCTGAAAGAGTTTGGCTTGATCTAAACTTATCTCCACGGGCGAATGTGGTGCGAGGAAATAATTTCTCTCCTAGTTTACATAATCCACAAGGCGAGTGGTAAACTTTAATTTTCCTTTGTGTTACGATGTTTATTTTTGTTGTATTGAATTTGTATTAACACTCATATATTCCACAGGGGGTACCGTCCAGATATGAATTTTACAAGTTATGAACCAATGCCCAATTGGAATATTCCTAGTTTTGGTATGTTGTATCATGATGGTCCATCCGGGAGTCATCACCAACAGGATATGTCTATCATGGGATGTCAACACATTACGAGCAACTTAAAGGTCCTGTCCTTATTCAATTGCCCGAAGACGACATATTTAATCGGAATCTGGCAGATGCACAGAGTCAGGAAGAGAATAGTGATTATGACAACAATGTCGATGAGTCTGGAGATGACACACCCTTCCCTGATGAGGGTGATGATGAGGAGGAAGAGAGTGCTGAACCTGATTTGACGAGGGAGCATGCTCCACCCCCCATTAGACCAAGAGTGTATGAGTCCCACGTGCCATTTCATTCAAGGGAGATTTCCTACCTTAATCATTTGGCAAGTATGCCGGATGTGGATGCCCTCACAAGGGATATTGACGAAATTCGGACAGCAATGTGGGATGAATCTAAAGCAACGGTGCTGTCAAAGGGCATGCTTTTTCCTGATAAAGCGCGCCTAACCAGGGCGGTGCTAATGTACAACGCCAAAGAGTGTCGTGACATCACGGTACGCGAGTCATATCTAGATGCATACAAGGTAGTTTGCCATAGATGGTTTACGGGTTGTAATTGGATGTTGCATGCGAGGAAGAAGAAAATAAATATGTGGGTTGTGGGTAAATACATTGGCACCCACAATTGTGAAATGGACACATTCAGTGTGAATCATTTTAACTTAAATATTGACTTGGTTTCTCTTGTCTTGATTCCACACATTGAAGCGTCCATAAGGTACAAGATCAAAGAGTGTATAAAATCTGTCCACCAGGAATATGGGTGCACCATTACCAAAAGAAAGGCATTTGTCGGGCGTAAACGTGCGTTTGAAATTGTTTATGGTAACTAGGATAAGTCATTTGCATCTCTGCCCAGGTACATGGCCGCATTGCAACATTTTAACCTCGGGACTGTTGTTGAATGGAAGCTTGAGCGGAGTCGGGGAATACCAGAACATATATTCAAATATGTGTCCGGGCATTTAAACCAGCAATTGATGGTTTTCTACATTGTCGGCCTGTAATATCCATAGACGGCACTCATGTATATGGAAAGTATGATATTAAGCTTGTATACAGTCGAAATCAGGTAAGCCCGATTTTATAGGTTCGAGAAGTCACCCCGAGCCCAAGTTCAAATGAATCGAGACAGTTCGGTAGATTGGGCTCAAGACTAATGAAGGAATGCAGACCTCGAGAACCAAAGCACACAATACCGGAGGCCGAGTACGACCCACCTCAAAATAATGCCGTTATGGCTTGTACCAAAATGGGCGGGAATCCTACAATGACACAAAAATCAAGGCATAAATTTCGGAACGAATTTGTATGAATTCGTACAAATCCGTTAGACAGCTGTACAAATTAGATTCCTTTCTAGAAATGGAAATGTACCTTATTTAGGACCCCTCCCTTATTATATAAAGGGGAGCCTATTCAGATCATCAATCATTAGCAAAGAATATACACTCTTACTTTTGCGCTCATCTCTCACCAAAATTGTTCTTTAGCTTTATTATATTCTCTTTGCTTTATTTTACTGTTCATCGGAGTCTATCTCGAGGTTATCTTGGCTCGAGGTCGAGGCTTGCTTATACACTGGTTTGATTTAATCTGCTTACTTAACTCACACGCTTATCTTCTTGTTTGTCAATAAGTATTGGACTAAATCGCATATCTTTAAGACCTCTTTATAAGTTTAATTGTTACTCATATTTTAGGGTAAACAGTTTGGCGCCCACCGTGGGGCTAAAGATAATAGTGATTATTTCAGTGCTGATTTTGATAACACACGTTATTTTCACACTTGTTCTTGTCAAAGATTCTTTGTTTTCAGGCTAAAACATGTCGAACTCGCAAAACACACCCGTACATGGCAATGATGGTCTCGTGTTTCATGGGGAAAATGATAATGCAATTGCTTCAGGGGCCGGTGTACCACCGCTTAACCCTGGGGTAGTGCCAGTTCCAGAGTCAGTCGATGTTGGTTCACGCGTTGCTCTAAATGCGGACTTAGGTGCAGACGTCGGAGGAAGTGTATGCGGAGAGGTCCGACCTGGTGGCCAAGGAACACAGGGTCAAGGAGATGGGGGAGTTAGCCTCCAAGTAATCTTCGAAATGTTACAGGCACAACAGATTGCTATCGCTTATATGCAAAGTCAATAAAAGATTCCGAGCGTGGTTGAACCGGAAACTACTCGCCGTACTGAGCCGGTGCCGGAAAGGTTGAACGATAATAGATATGGGGCTGACCCTACAATCATGAAAATGCTCGAAGAGCTCACAAAAAGGATCGAGTCAGGAGAAAAAAGGATCAATGATAATGACAAAAAGGTGGAGACATACAACTCACGAGTCGATCAAATACCAGGGGCACCTCCGATTTTAAAGGGTTTGGATTTCAAAAAGTTTGTGCAAAAGCCTTTTCCCCTGAGCACGGCCCCGAAGCCTATTCCAAAGAAGTTTTGCATGCCGGACATACCTAAATACAACGGGACCACCGATCCCAATGAGCATATCACTACATACACATGCGGTATAAAGGGAAACGACTTAGAGGACGATGAGATTGAGTTCGTTCTGTTGAAAAAAATTGGGGAAACTTTGTCTAAGGGGGCAATGATTTGGTACCACAACCTGCCCCCGAACTCTATCGATTCATTCGCCATTTTGGCGGATTCATTTGTGAAGGCACACGCTGGTGCTATAAAAGTTGCAACGAGGAAATCAGACGTCTTCAAAATTAAACCAAGGGACAACGAAATGTTGAGGGAGTTCGTGTCCCAATTTCAGATGAAACGAATGGAGTTACCACCGGTATCCGATGATTGGGTCGTTCAAGGTTTCACCCAGGGGTTAAACGAGCGGAGCTCGATAGCATCACAGCAGTTAAAACAAAACTTAATTGAGTACCCCGCCGTGACTTGGGCGGATGTGCACAATCGATATTAGTCAAAGATTAGGGTCGAGGATGACTAGTTGGGAGCCCCCTCGGGTTCAGTTTATCCGAGAAGATTGGCAATGAAAGACTCGAGGGATACCGACAGGGAATCGAGGTCGAACAAGGAACGGTATCAGCCATACGCCGAATAATGAAGAATGAACAGTTCGAGGCGCAATACATCTCGGAATGATCAAATGGTGGATCGAGGGCAGAATCCTCGGGGACTCATGAGTAAGACTGGATTTGATAGGCATACAGGACCAGCAGAGGCACCTCGATTATCAGAGTACAATTTCAGCATCGATGCCTCGGGTATCATTTCAGCCATTGGAAAGATTAAGGACGCCATGTGGCCCAGGCCCATACAAACTGACCCTTCTCAAAGGAATCCTAACTTAATGTGTAAATATCATGGTACACATGGACATAAGACCGAGGACTGCAGGCAGTTAAGAGAAGAGGTAGCTCGATTATTCAACGAGGGTCATCTTCAAGAGTTTCTCAGCGACAGAGCCAAAAACCACTTCAGGGAAAGAGACGCCAGTAGAAAGAATGAGCAAAAAGAGCCTCAACATGTTATCCACATATCATTGGCGGAGTTGACATCCCACAGGGACCTATTTTCAAATGCACCAAAGTGTCAATTACAAGGGAGAAACGGACTCGAGACTACATGCCCGAAGGCACCCTTACATTCAACGACGAAGATACAGAAGGCCTCTCTCAGCCACTCAACGACGCCCTGGTAATTTCTATTATGTTAAATAAAATTCAAGTTAAACGCGTTCTTGTGGATCCAGGTAGCTCGGCGAACATAATCAGGTCGAGGGTCGTAGAGCAGCTCGGACTGCTAGATCAAATTGTACCTGCATCTAGAGTCTTGAATGACTTCAACATGGCCAGTGAAATGACAAATGGAGAGATAATCCTACCAGTGAACGTATCCAGGACCATACAGGACACAAAATTTCATGTCATCGAAGGTGACATGAGGTACAATGCATTGCTTGGAAGACCGTGGATCCATAACATGAGGGCAGTGTCATCGACCCTTAACCAAATGATGAATTTTTCGACAAAAGATGGTGTAAAGACGGTATACGGAGAGCAACACATAGCAAAGGAGATGTTTGTAGTTCATGATTTGACACCAGTACCAGCACCCTCGACCTCGGAGAAATCGAACATCAAAGACAAGCAGATGGCTAAATAGCAATCACAGTCCACAACCTCGATCGAATCCGAAGAACAGGTAGCCGAGGACGAAGAAGAGGATTTCCTTACCCCTCGAGCTTTCGTCGCTCCCGAGGAATAAGATGCAACGAAGTCCACGGTCGAGGAACTAGAACAGGTGATATTGATCGAGCATCTACCAGAACGGAAGGTATACCTGGGAACGAGATTAACCCCCGAGCTAAGGAAAAAACTCATTCAATTAATTATCAATAACATAGATTGTTTTGCTTGGTCCCACTTAGATATGACAGGGATCCCACTGGAGATAACCACCCATTGGCTGAGTCTCGACCCCAGGTTCAAACCGGTGAAGCAAAAGAGAAGGCCCCAGTCCGAGGTGAAGCATGCATTCGTAAAGGACGAGGTAACTAAACTTCTCAAAATAGGGTCCATTAGGGAAGTAAAATATCCCGAGTGGTTAGCCAATGTGGTCGTAGTCCCTAAAAAAGGAAACAAACTTAGAATGTGTGTAGATTACAAAGATTTGAACAAGGCATGCCTTAAAGACTCTTTTCCACTGCCCAACATCGATCGTATGATCGACGCCACGGCCGGCCACGAGATACTTACTTTTCTCGATGCCTACTCCGGGTACAATAAAATTCAAATGAACCCGGAGGACCAGGAAAAGACTTCATTTATCACTAAGTATGGAACATATTGTTACAATGTAATGCCCTTCGGGCTAAAAAACGCAGGGGCTACCTACCAACTCCTAGTAAATAAAATATTCGAAGAACAAATAGGTAAATCAATGGAAGTTTATATTGATGACATGCTAGTTAAGTCCCTGCGCGCAGAGGACCATCTGACCCATTTGCAGGAAACGTTCGAGATTTTGAGAAAATACAACATGAAGCTCAACCCCGAAAAATGTGCTTTCGGGGTCGGTTCGGGCAAGTTCCTTGGATTCATGGTGTCAAATCGAGGAATCGAGATTAACCACGATAAAATCAAGGCCATCGAAGACATCACCATCGTGGGCAGCGTAAAAGCTGTACAAAGGCTAACGAGACGGATAGCCGCTTTAGGCCGATTTATCTCGAGGTCATCGGATCGGAGTCACAAGTTCTTCTCCCTACTCAAAAAGAAGAATGATTTCGCATGGACTCCGAAATGTCAGCAAGAATTGGATGAGTTAAAGCGGTACCTATCGAGCCCACCTCTGCTTCACACTCCGAAGGCGGACGAAAAACTTTACTTGTAATTGGCTGTATCCGAGGTAGTGGTAAGTGGCATGCTGGTTCGAGAAGAACAAGGTACATAATTTCCTGTTTATTATGTAAGTTGAACCTTAGGAGATGCTGAAACCTGGTATCCACATTTAGAGAAGTTAGCACTTGCATTAATAAGTGCATCTAGAAAGTTGAAGCCATATTTCCAATGTCATCCCATATCTGTGTTAACCACGTACCCACTTCGAAATGTTTTGCATAGGCCCGAGCTATTGGGCCGATTGGCCAAATAGGCCATCGAACTTAGGGGGTACGATATAGAATATCAACCCCGAACTGCTATCAAGTCTCAAATTTTGGTAAACTTCGTGGTAGATTTTACACCTACCCTCGTACCCGAAGTAGAAAAGGAACTTCTACTAAAGACGGGTACATCATCGGGGGTATGGACCCTCTTCACAGACGGTGCCTCAAATGTGAAAGGGTCCGGGCTCGGTATTGTTTTAAAACCACCTACGGGAAGTGTCATTAGATAATCTATCAAAACTTCTAGATTAACTAACAATAAGGCCGAGTACGAGGCCATGATTGCAGGTCTCGAATTAGCCAAAAGCCTGGGAGCAGAGGTCATCGAGGCCAAATATGACTCTCTGCTGGTGATAAACCAAGTAAACAAAAGCTTCGAAGTTCGAGAAGATAGAATGCAAAGATATTTGGACAAGTTACAAGTAACATTGCACCGCTTCAAGGAGTGGACGTTGGACCATAAACCTCGGGAGCAAAATAGTAAGGCCGACACACTTGCGAATTTGGGGTCATCGGTCGAGGAAGACGATATTGTCCCGGGGACTGTCGTCCAGTTGTCGAGATCCGTAGTCGAGGAAGGTCATGCTGAGATAAACTCTACAAGTTTGACGTGGGATTGGAGGAATAAATACGTCGAGTATTTGAAGCACGGAAAGCTGCCTTCAGACCCTAAAGAGTCGAGAGCCCTACGAGCCAAAGCTGGTCGATTCACACTAGATGAAAATGGAACGTTGTACAGGAGGACCTTCGATGGATCATTGGCAGTATGCTTAGGACCGGGGGACACCGATTATGTTTTACGAGAAATCCACGAAGGCACTTGTGGGAACCACTCCGGCGCCGACTCTTTGATTCATAAATAAGTAGAGCTGGGTATTACTAGGATAGCATGTAGAGAGATACTAAGGAGTTCGTTCGAAAGTGCGACAAATGCCAAAGGTTTGCACCGATGATTCATCAGCCCGGTGAACAACTCCATTCAGTCCTATCCCCTTGGCCATTCATGAAATGGGTGATGGACATCGTCGGCCCCCTGCCAACAGCACCAGGTAAAGCTAAATTCTTTTTGTTTATGACTGACTACTTTTCCAAATGGGTGGAAGCACAAGCCTTCGAGAAAGTAAGAGAAAAAGAAGTCATAGACTTCATATGGGATCACATCGTGTGTCGGTTCGGTATACCCGCTGAAATTGTATGCGACAACGGGAAGCAATTCATCGGCAGCAAGGTAACAAAGTTCCTTGAAGATCACAAAATAAAGAGGATCTTATCAATGCCATATCACCCAAGCGCAAATGGCCAGGCCGAGTCCACAAACAAATTTATTATTCAGAACTTGAAGAAAAGGTTGAGTGACGCTAAGGGGAAATGGAGAGAGGTTTTGCCCGAGGTACTATGGGCATATCGAACGACATCAAAGTCCAGCACGGGAGCGACTCCGTTCTCTTTGGTGTATGGTTCCGAATCATTAATTCCAATCGAGGTCGGAGAACCTAGCGTCAGGTTTCAACATGCAATCGAAGAATCAAATCACGAGGCTATGAACACTAGCCTCGAACTATTGGATGAAAAGTGAGAAGCTGCACTTGTCCGAAATGCCGCACAAAAACAAAGGATCGAGAGGTATTACAACAGAAGGGCCAACCTTCGTCACTTCGGAGTCGGAGACTTAGTTCTAAGAAAAATCACCCTCAATACTTGAGACCCGAATGAAGGGAAACTAGGCCCAAACTGGGAAGGGCCATATCGAGTCATCAGAGTCATCGGAAAAGGATCTTACAAACTCAGCACGATGGAAGGCGAACAATTGCCAAACAATTGGAATGTTTCACTGCTCAAACGATACTATTACTAAGGTATGATTTCCTCCTTTTTTCCGTTCGTATTCGAGACTAACTCATTTCAGGTGTTCGATCAAAGACATCGAGGCACCCATCAACGCGAAGACCTTAGGTTTTAAAGCATGCGTTGCACTCTTTTTTCCTTAGATCGGGTTTTATCCCAAATGAGTTTTTCCGGCAAGATTTTTAACGAGGCAACAACTATGTGCTACCTAAGGGGAATTCAATAGTATCCAAAGCTTCTTTTCAGTACACCTCGAATACTGGGGGGGAATCACCCTCGGGGACTAGCATTTCGAGGAAAATACTTCACGCCTAAGAGGGTCTCGATAGGAAAACTTTGTAATGGGCCAAACGGTCAAAGGAACCATGTCCATATAGAATAACCGAGCCCCGACGGCGAAACATGTACGCACGCATGAGTTATGTAAAGAAGCATCCTTTCTATGTTAAATACTTTGTGTCTTGAAGAAATTTGCTACTATACGAGCTCCATACTTATGATTCTATATGAGAAAAGGCTCAAGAGCCAAAAACAAGCTCCATACTCGGGGACTGTCATCGACAGTCAACACATTCGAGCCATATAAACGTGAATTCATAAGACCTCAAAGAGGCATCCCTCGACGTATAGGCCAAGGCCATCACACTCGGGGATTGACATTTCGAACAAGTTCGAAATGTTATCGGGAAACAAGTCCAATAGACATGCCCGAAAGCTACGACCATATTAAAGACTATGGTCATATGACAAGGCTACAGCCGAAATAATGCGGCTCGGAGATGTCTGACTTCCGCCATAAACTAAAGGCCTTCAAATACTTTGAGAAACCGGTTAAATAAGGCTACCCTCGGCAAAGCAAAGGGGCTTCGATAAAGTGAGCCTCCAAATAATTCAAAGGCTTCGATAACATCAGCCTTCGAGATGATAACACCAACAAGCTAAGAAAATCTGGGTTCCGATCGTCGAACCTCGAAAAACCCAACGGGTATAAAATATATATACGCTAAGGCATAAGAAATTTTCACCAAGTCTTTTAGCCGAAAAGGGAAAAATCATAGCCACTTTTAGAGGCCAAACTGGCCCGACTTAAAGAGCCCATAGGCCAACCTAAAAGAGCCTAAGGGCCGATATAAAAGAGCCTAAGGGCCAATATACTAAGGGTTAGAGACTTTTGTTCTCACCTAAGAGTTCGAGACTTTTGTTCTCACCTAAGGGTTCGATTACCCCGAGCTCAAACAAATATTTTTATTGCTTGAAGACCTGTCACCATTCGACACTAAGGATACATACCTCGAAGGTTCGAACCTGGTCGCGACAACTTAAAAGAAACCATTTAAGGAGGGATCTCGAATACACCATTCGAAGAACGAAATTATTACAAAAATTATAAAGCAAGAAAGATTGAGAAAGCATTCAAGGAAACTTCTTTTATATACATTCAAAAGGTGGCACGTACGAGAGTTCAACAAAAAAGAAAATACAAAGAGGAAGTTCCTATCTACACCGAGGGAGTATTCCCACCTTCGGGGGCAGCTTCTCCTCCTGGAACTGCTTCTTCCTCGGGGGCAGCCTCTCCATCGGGAGTGGTCTCTTCTTCGGAACCTTCTTCATTTCCGGACCCACCTTGGCCGCCTTTGACATCATCATCATCATCCAAGGAGATAAGGAATCTGGCATCGGCTTCATCCGCCTTAGCTTGGGCTATCTCCTCAGTGAGATCAAAGCCCCTAGCGTGAATCTCCTCTAGAGTCTCCCTCCGAGATCGGCACCTGGCATAGTCGTTGCTTCACTTTTCCTGATCAACAGCTTCTCTCAGCTCCATTTGAGCAGCTTCGGTGTCCCTCAAATATACGACAACAGTTTTATCAGCCGTAATCTGAGTCTTCTTGGCCTCGACCCTTGCTTCAGCAACTTCGGCTTCGTCTTTAGCAAGTTTAGCTTCGAGCTCGGCAATCTTTTTGGCCTGGGCCGAACTTCTCTCTCTTACACTTCTTAGCTGAGCCTCTGCTGCTGCTAGTTTGGTTTGTGCAGCTTCCTTCCCCGCAGCAAGAAGGTCCATCTTTTCTTTCCATTGGTTGCACTCGGCATTAACCCGACCAACCTCACCTCGAAGCTGCTCCAACATCTCCACCTTCTGCTGCAGCTGAGACATCGAAGTATTAGCTTTCATAGTTGGGAGGGGAAGCCCATATTCTTTCAAAACGTTAGTTACCTGCTTCTCCAGCTCGTCCTCATATTCTTGAGCCCTGGTCAACTCTTCCCGAAGGTCTTTAAGCTCCTCCTCCTTTTGATCACAAAGGAGCCTCAAGGCCTTCCATTCACCCAAGGATCTATTTAGCTCGGCCTCACATTGTCTCAGCTCGGCCTTAAACTTGGTAAAATCCTACAAATAAAAGGAATGATCAGTCAAAGCAAGGAAGGAAATTTCAACGTTAAGGAAATTGCAACTTTAAAAATTAAGGCTTACCTTAGAGAAGAGACGTTGGGCCCCTTCGAAGGTCGAGGATGTATCATCAAGATCGGCATCATCAACCCTAGTGAAACAATCCTAGAAAGGATCGTCCTCACTAGGGGCTCCGCTTAACTCAGGCGCCTTTAGGGCCCGAGCGTCTCTAATGGTGTCCTCAGAGTAAGCCGGGAACGACGGGGAGTGACCTATTGTCATGGCATCAGAGATATCCCCCGAGGTGCTCTGCTCGATCATAAGAGCTTTGGAACTTACCCCCTTTCGGCGTACTTGCAGAAGGTTGAGGAACAACCACGATGTCAGGCGACTCGGGGTCTTCTTCCTTATTTTCCTTCGAGGTTCCTTCATCATGATTAAGGACCTCGGTTTTGGTAGGTTTGGCAGTCTTGGTTGATTTTTTGGTTTGAGTCACCAGAGTCGAATCCTCGACCTCGTCATTTTCGTCATCCATGAACTGGTGGACTGAGTCTATGTCCACATTGATGATGACGTTCTTCCTGCGCCTCCGAGCAGGGCCCGCTTTGTTTTGAGGATCTTCGAGCTTCGAAGACCTTTTCCTCTTATTATCTTTCTTCGGTTTCGAGATCAGAGATTCAATCTTCTCCTCAGGAGGGGCCGGCCTCATTTAGGAGAAATCTCCAATGCCTGCATAAATAAAAGCTAAGTGTTAGAAAAGAAGCATCCCCGATAAAGGAGAAAGTATCGGAGATCTTACCATGGTGTTTGGTTTCCCACTTGCCCTTCGACAAGTCACGCCACTTGCGTTTGTCATATGACGAGGTGGCGACTAGCTTACGAACCCAATCCTCGAGATCGAGGATCGCATGGGGCATCCAAGGGACCGCTGCAAATAAAGGAAAGAATATTATGAAAAGTGTAGCAAAATTACAGAAAAATTATTGAGGAAAGAGGCTCCACTCACGGTTGAAGTTCCACTTCTTGAGGAATGGCGTTTGCTCATCGGGGATGACATCGATAGTCCTCACTCGGATGAACCGGCTCATCCAACCTCGATCTCTATCTTCGTCGTTGCTGGCAAAGAAATATTTGGTCGATCGGCGTTGAAGTTTAATCAACCCTCGGAAGAGTTGAGGCCGGTATAAATGGATGAGATGGCTAAGGGTGAACTCGAGCCCCTCGGCCTTACTGATAAAAAATCGAAGCATTATCACTATCCGCCAAAAAGACGGGTGGATTTGACCCAGGGTAACCTGGTACCTTTTGCAAAATTTGATCACAATTGGATCGAGAAGACCCAACGTGAAGGGGTAAGTGTACACACTTAAGAACCCCTCCACGTGGGTAGTAATGTCCTCTTCACAAGTGGGGATCTGTATCACGACCCCATCCCCCCAGAACATTCCTTTCTCACGGCATCGAGGTATTTTTTTGTTATCGAACATATGTACCTCGAAGCGTGCTCGCATCGGCCAGGGACATCGGGAGGATTTTCGATCATGAAGTCTTTCTTTAGGGTACAGCCCCCGGGAACGATCTCGTGAAGGGTCGGCGCCTTGCCGCCGGCCAGACGGGAAGAAGAAGAGGAAGTTCCCTCCTTTTGAGGAACGGTTTTGGAGGTTTTAGCCATTGATTCAGATTGGGATAAGTGGAAGGAAATGAGATCTGACGACTTTTAGCGTTTAAAGGGCGGAGAAACTGGTGGCAAAGGAGAAAGAGATAGTAAGAAGAAGAACCCAGAGGGATTGCAAATGGAAGTAAAAGTCCCTAATGAGGCAAATAACCAAGTATTTATAGAGAATCAGCGACCGTTCGGTGGCTGACCAGCACTGACGCACATTTAATGTTTTGGGGAAGCGAACCGACGGGACGTTTCGGTCACTTCAACGTTTACGTCATGTGGATGATGTCACCATCGGGGATTTTAGAAATTCGAGATTCAAACCATTTCTTATCATTTTATTCTAAGAAACGCGGGGACTATCTGTATACGGTCAAAATCAGGTAAGCCCGATTTTATAGGTTCGAGAAGTCACCCCGAGCCCAAGTTCAAATGAATCGAGACAGTTCGGTAGATCGGGCTCAAGACTTATGAAGGAATGCAGACCTCGAGGACCAAAGCACACAATACCGGAGGCCGAGTATGACCCACCTCGAAATAATGCCATTATGGCTTGTACCAGAATGGGCGGGAATCCTGCAATGACACAAAAATCAAGGCGTAAATTCCGGAACGAATTTGTACGAATTCGTACAAATTCGTTCGACAGCTGTACAAATTAGATTCCTTTCTAGAAATGGAAATGTACCTTATTTAGGACCCCTCCCTTATTATATAAAGGGGAGCCTATTCAGATCATCAATCATTAGCAAAGAATATACACTCTTACTTTTGCGCTCATCTCTCATCAAAATTGTTCTTTAGCTTTATTATATTCTCTTTCCTTTATTTTACTGTTCATCGGAGTCTATCTCGAGGTTATCTTGGCTCGAGGTCGAGGCTTGCTTATACACTGGTTTGATTTAATCTTCTTACTTAACTCACGCACTTATCTTCTTGTTTGTCAATCAGTATTGGACTAAATCGCATATCTTTAAGACCTCTTTATAAGTTTAATTGTTACTCATATTTTAGGGTAAACAAAGTTGTTGATCGCCGTTGCAGTAGATGCTAATGGAAGTATATTTCCCTTAGCTTTTGCTTTTTGTGCCAATGAAAGCCAAGAGACGTGGACACTATTTTTGAACCATTTAAAAGAGCACGTTATCAAACAGCGTTCAGGTATTTGTCTAATATCTGATCGGCATGGTGGTATTTTAAGTTCTATACAGAATTTTTGTGCATGGCAGGAACCGTATGCCTGCCACCGTTACTGTGTGAGGCACCTGAAGGCCAATTTCCAGAAGGCATATCCCAACAAGGATTTGCATGATTTAATGTGGATGGCTGCAACAAATCACCAAGAGTGTAAATTCAGGAGGCGCATGGAATCTATCAGGCAGGAAGACGAGGGAGCCTATCGTTGGTTGATGAGACATGAGCTTGACAAGTGGACTTTGCATGCGGATGGTGGCAGAAGATGGGGAATTCTTACTATAAATGTGCAAGAGTCTTTCAATGGGTTATTGAAGTCTGCACATGGATTGCTTGTCACTGCCATGGTGCGGATGTCATTCAAGTAGATGGCGGAGAGGTTTGTTGAAAGGGCTAGAGGTGCATCGTCATTGATGGAAAGAGGTGTTGAATTTATGTAAATACCAATGAAAAGATTTGAGAAATATAGGCGGCGAGCACATTGGCATTTATATTTACAGTATTGCAATGAGTGAAATATTTTTGAAGTTCGCACCGCTATCCATCAAAACCGGGGGAATAATACACACAAAATGAAGCCAGAAGGTTATGCTCTTGTGGGAAATGGTCCATCTACCACATGCCGTGCTCACATGCCATCAAGTGCTTTCAATATATAGGTTTAGTGGCAACCAACTATGTTGATAAAGAATATAGTGTTGTTGCATACTTAAACACTTATAGTGGGCAGTTGCAGCAAGTGGGTGCTGAGCATTATTGACCGCCGGAATCATTTAAAATGGTTTGTAACAAGGAGTATGTACATCAACAACAAGTGCAAAAAAGAACACGTATACGGAACCAAATGGATGTTGGTGATACCGTTTATGCGCGCAAATGTGGCATATGCTCGCAAACAGGATACGACCGTCATAAATGTCCTTCAGCTGGTTTGGGTGGCGGTGGTAATCCAGCTCCTGGTGGAAGTTCATATAATGTGCCCAATTATCAAGGATACACGTAGTGTTTTGTTTCCGTAATGTGGTTGTAATAAGTGTATGTACTTGTTTATCTTGCAGAATGTATGAAATAAAATTATGTTTCCATTTTTGTTAAATCTTATTGATATTTAGCATTAATACTTCAGTACAACAATCTAACATAAACCTATTTTAAAAAAAATAATTGTCTTGTCGGCCTAAAAAGCTGCTCGCCTACAAAAGCTATCTTCTGGAAAGGTTGTATTGTACCCGAAAGAATCTTTAACACGCGAAGCATAATGCGGTGAAATACTACATTATGTGTGTTGTCTTGCCTATAAATAATTAGCACATTTTAGTTATTATCTGCGCTTAACCAAAACAAATAGCAAAACTTTCCATAATTTTTCCATTTTTCATGCATTAACACATGTCTGGACGCAATGACGCACCAAGGTGCTATTGTGGCAAATGTGCGATTTTGAAGGCATGTTGGTCAAATAGGAATATTGGGCGCAGACGCTGGATATGTCTGTATTGGTGGTAAATAAATGATACACGTGGAATTGTATTTAGCTGACACAACATGATACGTGGAACAATGAGGAAATGACAACTGGCATATTTCATTTAAAAGATATATAAAGCACAAGAAGTAGGAGACAAACACCCACGGGATAATGGAGAACCAATGTTCGAAATTAAACAGCTGCTGAAGAGGCATGAGCGGAATAAATCAAGACTGAAAAGAGGGAAGATTCACGAACCTACAATTAATGAGGAAGGGGAATCAG
Source organism: Nicotiana tabacum (assembly GCF_000715075.1). Taxonomy (NCBI): domain Eukaryota; kingdom Viridiplantae; phylum Streptophyta; class Magnoliopsida; order Solanales; family Solanaceae; genus Nicotiana; species Nicotiana tabacum. The sequence continues at coordinate 117,669,324 of NC_134083.1, forward strand.
AATCGTTACAAAATCCTCATAGACAGTTACGATTACCCATCATAACAGACAATTAATACCATTAAAGCTCATAATAATTCCGCCATAAATAGGAGGAAACATTATATTTGTAAACTCCTATATAAGGGGGGAGGATCTCATTTGTAAGGACAAGTTCTGAGTACTATCGAAATATATTTACTTTCTCTTGCTTATTAAATGTAATCAATTATTCTTTCTTTACTTTTTGTCAATTTTATTTCCTTATAAGTGAATTACTGAGGAAGTAAGAAATTATTTGATTATAACTAACCCGAGTTCTTCTAAAAATAGGCTTTGATTAAAAATCTTATTTTTTGGTTAAACAAATTGGTTCAGTTAACGGGAATCTGATAATCTTTTTACTTTCTAAATCTTTCTTTCTCACAACCAAATCATGTCAACTGTCAACGAAAATATCCAACAGGAGGGAAGATCTCCAATTCCTTCACCGCAGGAATCTCCACGTCATACTCGAGAAGGAACACTTGAAAGATCCACATCTCACACAAATGAACAACATGGAGACGAGTAGATTGTCGAGCAAGATGCTTTAAAACAATTGATTGTTGAACATGTCAACAATGCTCTACAAGCTTTTGTTAGGGGATTGCCAACTGCACCACCAACTCCTCCCCCAAATAATACTGCAATCATAGAAAATCCACGCTCGGGGTTTGCCAATTCAGGAAGCGGGAGAACTCTCGATGAATCACGTGATGGGAGGTCAGGTACACCAAATAACTCTGATTTACAAAATTTAGTACTAACTTTGCAGAAATATATGAAAGAGCAAAACGAACGCATCGAACAAATACCTGGTGTACCACCTGTGATTAAGGGAGTGGATATCGATAAATATTCACAACAACCTTAGAAGCCAAGCGCGGCCCCACTACCCATTCTTAAGAAGGTCAAAATGCCTGACATCCCAAAATATGATGGAACAACTGACCCACGAGATCACATAACTGCATTCACAACAGTCATAAAAGGTAATGATTTGACCAAACAAGAGATTGAGTCAGTTTTGGTAAAAAAAATCTAGAGAAACAATCACGAAAAGGGCATTAATATGGTATTCTCTTTTACCTGAAAATTCTATTGTTGTAAAATGAGTTTTGATTGACCCAAGTAGCTCCGTGAATATTATTCTTCTAAGAGTGGTGAATGAAATGCAAATTGGCGACAAGATGGTACCAAAAGCACGGTCCTTTTCTAGATTCGATAATTCAATCGTTATTATGAAAGGGGAGATAGTGCTAACCATATTTGCAGAAGGAGTTATCAAGGATACGAAATTCCAAGTAATAGACACTGACATGGCTTATAATGTGATTCTTGGGAGACCATGGATTCATGACATGGATGTCGTACCGTCTATATTGCATCAAATTATTAAGTTTCCTTCGAAGTGGGGAATTCAACAAATCCGAGGAGATCAACAAGTTTCTAAGAATATCAATTCAGTGGCGGGTTCATACACAGCAAGCAAAGATACGAACGAGAATCTCGTTGAAGACGCGGTAAATCATATCTCATATGAAAGTGCTTCAAGGCAAATAGATGTAGATTCGAGACCGGATGTCATTCAAGAACCAGAGGAGAATGAAAACATCAAAACAATAATTGAAGAACTCGAAGCTGTTGTACTATTCGAACAATGGACAGACCAAAAAGTTTATATTGGAGCGAAGCTGAGCCCATAAATGAGAGGTAAGTTAGTTGAATTTTTAAAAGCTGACACAGATTGTTTTGCCTGGTCGCATTCATATATGACAGGTATACCTCCGGAGGTGATGACCCACAAACTGAATGAAGATCCATCGTACCTACCCGTCAAGCAAAAGAAGAGGAAGCAAGGCTCTTTCAAGAATCAAGTGATTCAGGATGAGGTACAAAAACTCGTAAAACTCGGTTCAATACAGGAGGTAAAATACCCGAACAGGTTAGCTAATACTATGGTAGTTCCAAAAAGAATGGAAAATTGCGGGTTTGCGTGGATTATACTGATTTAAATAAAGCTTGCCCAAAAGATTCATTCCCTTTACCACATATAGATCAATTGATTGATTCTACCGCAGGTCATGAGCTGTTGAGTTTTTTAGATGCATATTCAGGTTATAATCAAATAAAGATGGATCCCCTAGATGAGGAAAAAACTCAGTTTATTACAGACCCCTTATTGTTACAAAGTTATGCCTTTTGGTTTGAAAAACGCTGGAGCCACGTATCAAAGATTGGTGACCAAGATGTTTCGAGAACACCTGGGAAAGACTATGGAAGTCTATATCGATGATATGCTAGTCAAATCTGCACAAGTAGGAGATCACTTTCAACACCTTTCAAGCACCTTCGAAATTCTCCGCATATATAATATGAAATTAAATCCAGAAAAATGTGCCTTCGACGTGGCTTCAGGTAAGTTTTTAGGTTTTCTTGTATCTAACAGAGGTATTGAAGTAAACCCTGCACAGATCAAAGTCATTGAAGAAATTCCAAACAAACTCACAGCAAAAAAGAGGTACAAAGGCTGACAGGAAGAATAGCAGCTTTGGGAAGATTTATTTCCAAATCTTCGGAGAAAAGTTTTAAATTCTTTTCAATATTAAAAAAGCAAAGTCAATTTGAGTGTATTGATGAATGTCAACAAGCCCTCAAAAATTTAAAAGCATATTTGTCAAATACATCCCTGCTGGCTAAACCAAAGGATGGAGAGAGGTTACTCGTCTATCTCGCAGTATCAGAAATGGCGGTAAGTGCAGTTTTAGTACGAGAAGATAAAGGTAAACAATTTCTAATTTATTATGTTAGTAAATCTTTGTTAGATGCTGAGACTCGATATCCTCACTTAGAAAAACTTGCTCTAGCATTAGTTATGGCATGTAGAAAGTTGAGACCTTATTTTCAGTGTCATCCTATTTCCGTAGTAACTGCTTACCCTCTAAGGAATATACTACATAAACAAGAATTATCTGGAAGGTTAGCTAAATGGCTATAGAACTCAACGAATATGATATTATGTACCAACCTAGAACTGTAATAAAATCACAAAATTTAGCAGATTTTGTAGCGGATTTCAGCAGAGAAATAGTTCCTGAAGCAGAAAAGGAACTACAGGTATTCACCGGATCTAATCAAGGTACATGGACTCTATTTTCTGATGGCTCCTCAAATATTAAAGTAGCAGGTTTAGGTATTATTTTAATCCTACCTTCGGGAGAAAGTATAAGACAAGCAATAAAATGTTATCCCATTACTAACAATGAAGCAAAGTACGAAGTTGTGATTGCAGGTTTAGAACTGGCACGAGAACTGGCTATAGAGCAAATCGTAATTAAAAGTGATTCTCAGCTGGTAGTTAACCAGATGCAGAGGACTTATATAGCTAGAGAGGCACGAATGCAGCAATATTTGGAAAAGGCACGAGAATTGATAAGACAATTTCAATCATAGAAAATTGTGCAAATACCCAGGGAGGAGAATGCGGAAGCAGATGCATTAGCGAATCTCGCATCAGTTGCGGAAATAACAAATGCAGAAAATGCTATCGTAATACATTTGTTTCATTCAACACTGTGATAACTAGGGATTTTAGCCTATTATTTGCTTTCTTTTGCTTAGGTTTTGGGTCACAAATGCGTAAAGGTATTTTCGAAAACTAACTTAATGTGCTTGCTTGCAGGGTTTGGTCAAAATGAGGCAAAGAAGCCATAATCAACTCAAGAAGGAGTCAAACTTGCACAAGTCCAAGGCTGGGACTGGAGCACTGAGAGCGGCAGAAAAGCGCAACCGCATAAGGACCACCGCTGAGGCGGCCACTATTACACGGTCCGCAAAAGTAGATTCAGAGAAGCTATTTTCAGTACTAAAAGTCACCGCTGACCGCGTTGGAAAAGCGCGGCCGCAAAATCGTTGGCGCGGCCATGAGGGGATTTTCGTTGAAAGCGTGGTTCGAGTTTCAGAGACTCTACAGTTTGGGCTCAAAGGAAGAACGCGGCCCGTGTCCAAATTACGCGGGCGCAAATTACTCTTACGCGCACGTGGTCACAATTCCGCTAAGAGCGTGGTTTGAAGTTCAGAGACCCTTCAAGTTGAGCTTAACAGAAGAACGCGGTTCACGTCCAAAATACGCGGCCGCGATGGAAGCTTACGCGGACGCGGCTGAAATTATGCGGTCCGCGAAACCAAGTCCAACCCAAGCCTAGAATTGAAGAAACGCGGACCGCGCTCACTTTTACGCGGCCGCGAAAGCTCAAGCGCGGACACGGTCAGAATTACTCGTCCGTGAATTCTCCGCAGGGGCATTTTTGTCCGAAATTTTCAACTGTGTATAAATAGATCCTTTTAGCAACTTTAGGTTAAGTTTTGTTTTAGAGAGCACGTGAACAACTGGGTTTTACCCTTTTGAGTAATTTTAGAGTTGATTTATCTTCAATCTTTAGATTTTCATCTTGCATTTGAATATTATGGCTTATATTTTATCTCTATCTTTGATTTTTGCTATAATTATGAGTAGCTAGACCCCATAGCTAGGGTTGTGACCCAACCCTAGTATGGGTATTTAATGGGTCTTGAATTTTAGGGCTTAATTGTTTATTCATGCTTTAATTGTAGAATTAGTTGTTGCAAATACTGATTCATGCCTTTATGACTTAGACTCTTCTTGAGAAAGAGGGTCTAAGTCTAGGAAAATTAGGCTAACAAGGAATTGGGGTAAATTCAAGAGATTGATAGCCCAATTAAAGGGTTAAACCTAGAGATAGTAATACCCGACTTGAGCCAATTTCACTTGCATTGGATGAACACTCATTTGGGCTTGAGAAAGCCAAATCGGGCAAAGTCACTCAAACTACCGAGAGGTATAGAGTGAGTATTTATGTGTGATGGTTATATCACGACCGCAATCATAACAAGCTTGTCCTAGATTATTGATACCCATTAGATACTCACCTAGGCGGAAGTCACTTCCCTAGTGCCTTTTATAACTTGAAAACTTTCACAAAAATATTGTACTTAGATTACTCTTTAGCATTCAATAGTATCAAACTTAGAATAGAATCAATCACAACTATGGTTATAAGTGCAATTAGAAACAACACGCATATCTAGATTAGTTAGAAATCCAACTCCAAACCAAATTAACTCCTTGTGGAAATCGATCCCGACCTCATCGGATAAAACTGCATCGACCACTCCTCGCTATTTTATAGTGGTGTAGGGTTGGAACCGATCACTTTTTGGCGTCGTTGCCGAGGAGTTAGACGGTTTTGGCTATCTATCTAACTAGTTGTGTGTCTTGTTTTTCTTTCCTTATGTTTTACTAACTTTTGTGTGTTAATCGCTTTAGGTACAAAATGGCTAATAATGATCCTCTCGGCAATGTTCTCCCGGGGGGGGAGGTAGATGACAATGGTGAGGATGAGGTTCATCTATTACCTTAAGCCCAAAGAAGAGTCCGCCAGGCCAATGACAACATTCCAGACCCTCCCCCACCTCTTCCAAGGGCAGCACACCGGGTGCTTCCCAATGAAGGTTACGCAAGTGCAATTGTCCCACCCCAAATATGGGCGGGCAATTTCCAGATTACAAATGTCATGTTGACCTTATTGGAGCATAGAGGGTTCTTCACTGGCGCTCCCCATCAGAATGCATATAAACATCTAAAGGATTTTGTAGACATATGCTGGGGGAGCAAACAGACGAACATGTCGGAGGATGCGCTAAGATTGAGACTTTTCCCTTTTTCACTTAGAAGGAAAGCTTTGGACTGGATCGAGAGGCTCCCCAACCATTCCATCACCACGTGGGATGAGTTGGCTGAAAAGTTTATAGCCAAGTTTTTCTCACCAGGACATATGGCGGCATTGAGGGATGAGATCTTAGCCATTAAACAGGAACCTAATGAACCCCTACATAAAATCTGAGAGCGGTATAGAACTATGGTCAAGGAATGCCCCCAAAATGACATGACTGAAGCAATGATCTAACAGACATTCTATAGGGGTATAAACACGACCAACCAGTGTGTGGTGAACCAGCTAGCAGGGGGTAATTTTATGAAGATGCCTTATGCCGAGGCTTGTGATATACTTGATGAGATGGCTGACACTTAGCTTGGCAAAGTCGGGCAAATGTTCCTCAGGAGGACCCTAATGTTATCAATCTTCATAAGAAACTTCAAGACCACGGACAAGCCATAACTGAGTTGACAACTACTATGAATCAATTAGCAAAGTCCCAACCTTAGCAAGTTCAGGGAACAAAGCAAGTCAATGCCATGGAAGGGGTTAATCTATTGGTCAACAAGAGGAGACAGCGTGGTCAACAAGTGCAAAACAATCAAGATCAATATGAGCAAAGTGGAAGTGGCTACAACCAAGATGATTCTTATGATGACCAAAGTGAGGAAGTTTTATATGCCAACAACTACCAAGGACAACGGAGCAATGCTCCAAATCAACAATGGAGATCGCAAGGGAACAATCAAAACTGGGGCAACCAAGGCCAAGGAAATTGGAACAATGGCAATAACAACAACTCGAACAATTGGGGGAACAACAACCAAAACTGGGGGAATCAAGGAAACAACAATAGTAATTGGAATGGCAACAATAACAACAATTAGGGAGGAAATGGAAATCGGGGGTTGGGCTTTCAAAGGCCCCCGATGTATCAACAACCCAACAATCCTCCTCCATATTTGTCTCAAGGGAAAAGTTCTTCAAACAATGAAATGGGGTGGATAGAGAGTATGTTCAAACAAATGATGGAAAGGAATACCGATTCCGATGCTCAAATAGCCTCCTACACTACTTCTATCCGCAACTTAGAAGTACAAATGGGTCAAATTTCTCAAGTATTGAACACTCGCCTTAAGGGGGCTCTACCAAATGACATGGTAGTAAACCTGAAGGGTGGGAACAATACAGGCCATGCTATGGCAGTGACCACAAGGAGCGGTAGAGGTGGAGAAGCTAGTACCTCTAATCAAAAGAAAGTTGTGAGTGACGATATTGTGTTGCAAAATGATGATGATCCAATAATTGCTGAGCAAGTGAATGATGAGAATTTGAATGATGAAGTGAGGATCGATATTCATGACAACAAGAAGGAGACACAAAATGAAGTGAACCTGTCTAGGGAACACGTGATAGACATACCGGAAACGGTAGTGCCGAAAGCCAAGGCTCCTTTGCCAAGGCCTCCTCCACCTTATCCTCAAAAACTTGCAAAGCAAAAGAATGAAAACCAATTCAAGAAGTTTATTGAGATGATGAAAAGCTTGTCAATCAATGTGCCCTTGGTGGAAGCTCTTGAGCAAATGCCAGGATAAGCCAAGTTTATGAAGGACTTGGTAACTAAAAAGAGATCTATGGATTGTGAGACCATCATAATGATTCATCAAGTGAGTGCCATAGTGCATTCGATGTCTCCAAAGTTTGAAGATCCCGGCGCCTTTACAATTCCTTGCACCATTGGGAGTGCCGATTTTGCAAAAGCCTTGTGTGATTTGGGAGCAAATATTAATGTGATGCCATACTCCGTATTCAAGACATTGGGTATTGGACAACCTAGAGCTACTTCAATGAGATTGCAAATGGCGGATAGAATAATAAAGAGGCCGCTTGGTATTATTGATGATGTTCTTGTCCGGGTCGATAAGTTTATTTTGCCCGCTGATTTTGTGATTCTCGACTGCGAAGTCGACTATGAGGTGCCTATAATATTGGGGAGGCCTTTCCTAGTAATAGGGAAGGCATTGGTGGATGTGGAAGCAAGGGAGCTCACCTTCCGGGTGGGCGATGAAAAAGTTGTATTCCACATGTGCAAATCAATTAGGCAACCGAATAGTAATGAAGTTTGCTCTTTTGTGGATCTTGTGACGGAGGCGATAGTGGATGACACGAGTGCCATGATCAATGTGGAAGACCATATGGAAGCTGTGTTGTTAAACCATGAGGATGATGAAAGGGATGGCTTGGTTTAATGTGCAAATTCCTTGCAAGGAATGGGATCCTACTCATATGGGCCATGTAAACTTTCCTTGGACTTGGAAAACCGGAAGACTCCACCAACAAAGCCCTCAATCGAGGAGCCACCAACATTGGAGTTGAAGCCTCTACCTTCACACCTCAGGTATGAATTCTTAGGCCCTTCTTCTATATTATGTGTTATTCTTTCTGCTTGCTTAACCAAAGTGCAGGTAAATTCCACCCTTGAGGTGCTTCAAATAAGGAAAAAGGCAACTGGATGGACTTTGGCTGACATTCGGGGCATAAGCCCCGCCTTTTGCATGCATAAAATTATACTTGATGATAATGCCAATTCCTCCGTGGAACATCAAAGAAGGTTGAACGAGGCTATGCAAGAGGTCGTCAAGAAGGAAATTATCAAATGGCTTGATGCAGGGGTTGTGTATCCTATTTCGGATAGTGCATGGACTTCACCAGTGCAATGTGCGCTGAAAAAAGGGGGTATGACCGTTGTGACAAATGAGAAAAATGAGTTGATCCCAACTAGGACCATGACCGGATGGAGGGTATACATGGATTACCGAAAGTTGAACAAAGTGACACGAAAAGATCATTTTCCATTGCCCTTTCTTGATCAAATGTTGGACAGACTTGCCGGGCGTGCCTACTATTGCTTTTTGGATGGGTACTCCGGGTACAACTAGATTCTCATAGCCCCGAAAGACCAAGAGAAAACTACCTTCACATGCCCGTATGGAACATATGCATTCTCACGGATGCCGTTTGGTTTGTGTAATGCACCCGCGACCTTTCAGCGGTACATGATGGCAATATTTACGGACATGGTGGAGGACTTCCTCAAAGTGTTTATGGATGATTTTAGTGTTGTTGGGGACTCATTTGATGAATGCTTGGAAAATCTTGACAAAGCACTAGCCCGATGTGAAGAGACCAACCTAGTGCTCAATTGGAAAAAAAATGCCACTTTATGGGCGAGGAGGGCATTGTCCTCGGCCATAAGATCTCAATGAATGGAATCGAAGTGGACAAGGCGAGGATTGAAGTGATTTCAAAGCTACCTCCTCCTACTTCCGTCAAGGGAGTTAGGAGCTTTCTTGGGCACGCGGGGTTCTACCGAAGGTTCATCAAAGATTTCTCCAAAGTGGTGAACTGTCACGACCCAAACTAACCCCTGTCGTGTTGGCGCCTATCGTGGAACTAGGCAAGCCGACTCGTTTCCAAACAAAACCGATATTTTCATTTCAAAGATAATTTTAATACTATTTAACTTAAAAACCTTCATTTAAGGAGTTCAAATCAAAGAAAACAAAAGTGCGGAAAGAAAAGTCCGACATCGGGGTGTCACTAGTCATGAGCATCTACTACAAACTATGACATCGGGGTGTCACTAGTCATGAGCATCTACTACAAACTATCTAACAATATCAAGACTAACTCAGCCTGGAAAATAACTAAATACAACCAGAGGAAGATAAGAGGGAGAAGAGCAGGGGTTGCGATCGCCAAACAGCTACCTTGCTATCTCCAAGAAAATCTGCAACCAGAACAATCAATAGCCGCTACCGTATCCAGCCACACCTGAATCTGCACACAAGGTGCAGGGAGTAACGTGAGTATGCCAACTCAATAAGTAATAACAATAAATAAAGACTGAGCAGTAGTGACGAGCAATAAAGCATATAACGTTCATATCAGGAAATCTCAGTAAAATACCACATGCTTTTAAAATCAGGATTTGAATCAAAAACATCTCATTTAAACCCAGTTCTAGTATAAATCATTTAAAGATATTTTTCAATAGTTTTCAAACCGAGGAAAATGCAAAGGTGAGAAAAAAATGATGAAATCATAAATAGCCCCTTAGGCAAAAACATCACTCATATACAGCCCCTCGGGCAAACCTCACAGTCACTCGTGCCACTCGGGCATACCTCACAATCACTCTTGCCACTCGGGCATACCTCACAATCACTCATGCCTCCTAGTCACTCAGCACTTGGCACTCCACACTCGGAACTCTTACTCATAGGTACCTACGCTCACTGGGGTTGTGTACAGACTCCGGAGGGGCTCCTTCAGCCCAAGCGCTATAATCTGTACGGACAACTCAAGTGCTGCAAGGACAACTCACGTGCTATAATAATAAAGTATATTGCAGGCGGGCAGCCCTGATCCACACTCATCCTCACAAATCAGGCCCTCGGCCTCACTCAGTCATAAACCTCTCAAGCCACTCAGACATTTCAGTAAAACAGGGCATTCGGCCCAAAATATTTATATGTATCAAAATAGAGTCATAAAACTGAGTTATGCGGTAAACAAGTATAAACATGACTGAGTATAGATTTTCAATCGAAAACAATAAGAGGATGGTAAGAAACATCCCCTAAGGGTCCAAACAGCATTGGCGCAAGGCCCAAACATGGCATTCAGCCCAATTTACAGAAACTCTTTCTAAAACATATGAGTATCATATAGTTTCAACAAAATATGCAACTTTACAGTTGCTACGGGACAGACCAAGTCACCGATTCCCAATGGTGCACGCCCACACGCCCGTCACCTAGCATGTGCGTCACCTCAAAGTAGAAAAATGATATGAAATCCGGGGTTTCATACCCTCAGGACTAGATTTACAATCGTTACTTACCTCAAACCATGAAATTTTTATTCTACAATGTCCTTTTCTCATGAATTGGTCTCCAAACGCCTCGAATCTGGTCATAAATAATTCGTTTCGGTCAATAAAATTCATTGAAATTAATTCCATAAGAAAATAACGATTTTCCATAAAAATTCGAAAATTAGCTCAAAAATCGCTCGTGGGGCCCATGCCTCAGAACTCGACAAAAGTTATAAAATCTGGAAGCGCATTCAACCACGAGTCTAACCATACCAATTTTACCAAAATCTGACCCCAACTCGACCCTCAAATCTTCAATTTAAACCAAGAGGTTTTCAAATTTTTTCCAACTCAATTTACAAATTAAATGATAAAAACAACCATGGATTCGGGTAATTTAACCAATATTGAGTTAAGAACACTTACCCCGTTGTTTTCTCTTAAAATCACCCAAAATCGCCTCAAATCCGAGCTCCAAATCGTCAAAAACTGAAAATGGGACGAAGTCCCATTTTCAGAACTTAAACTCACTGCCCAGACTTTTCTTCTTCGCGAACGCGGTCAGTGCCTCGCGTTCGCGAAGCACAAAAATGCCTCTACCTCAATGCCTTCTACGCGAACGTGTTCAACCCATCTCGAACGTGATGCTTCGTTCCCCCTCACTACGCGAACGCGACACCCCCCCTACGCGAACGCGTAGACCAATTGCCTAGGGTCTTCAGCTGCTTCCTCTCTTCTTCGCAAACGCGTAACACCTCTCGCGTTTGCGATGCACACCCAGTATACCCTTCGCGAACGCGAACAGCAAATATTGCCAACCTCTCAGTTCCTCTTCGCGAATGCGAGGCTCCACTCGCGAACGCGATGAAGGAAACCAGATGGTACATCAGAAAAATTCCAGCAGAGTTCCAAGTCCAACAATCCAACCTGTTAACCATCCGAAACTCACCCGAGCCCCTCGGGACCTCAACCAAATATACCAACAAGTCCTAAAATATCATACGGATTTAGTCAAACCCTCAAATCACTTCAAACAACATCAAAGCCACGAATCATACCCCAATTCAAGCCTAATGAATTTTAATATTTCAAATTCTATATCTTGTGCCGAAACGCATCAAATCAATCTGGAATGACTTCAAATTTTGCACACAAGTCATAATTGACATAACGAAGCTATTCCAATTTTCAGAATCGGATTTCGGCCCCGATATCAAAAAGTCAACCCCCTAGTCAATCTTCCCAAAAATTCATTTCTCGCCATTTCAAGCCAAATTCCTCTACGGACCTCCAAATAATTTTCCGGACACGCTTCTAAGTCCATAATCACCATACGGAGCTATTGACATCATCAAAATTCCATTCTGGAGTCGTTTTCACATAGTTCCGACTACGGTAAAAATCCTAAGACTTAAGCTTCCATCCCAGGGACTAAGTGTCCCAAGTCTCTCCGAATCATTCGTAAATCAAACTCGACCACACACGCGGGCCATAATATATATTGCTAGGCTGCTCAAGACCTTAAGTTACTGAACGGGACGTAAATTCTTAAAATGACAAGTCGGGTTGTTACATTCTCCACCTCTTAAACAAACGTTCGTCCTCGAACGTGCTAAGAATTATTCTAAGGTTACCAAATTGATGATTTTACTTTCACACATATACTCATGGTTGATCCCATGTTACTACATTTAAGATAAGCGTGACAACATTATCTTATTTGAGATTATTTCTTTTATCCATACTTGAAACTTTAAGGCTATTTTGGAATATCGGCCTAACTTCAAAAAGGTAAGTGTCTTGCTTAACCTCGGGTGGGGGAATTTCCCCTTAGACATTGAGTCTTATGTGCAATTTGTGTAATTGAAAACCATGTACGCGAGGTGACGAGTACGTACTTGGTTTATATGTGCAAATTATATTGAGTTAAAATCTTGAGTATATTGTGTAGTAAATTGGATAATTGTTGGCATATATTTAATCATCTACTTGTCGTGCCTAAATCCTTGTTGTTGACTCTGTTGTTATATGACAATTTGATGTGATTGTTATTTGATTATTTATGAAATTTCGTGAATTTGCTGGTTTGATAATTATTGGAATTTAATTTTATTTTGAATTTTCCCCTCTGCAAATAATTAATTAAATGAGCTTAAGAAGAGGTGTTTATATAATTATTGAAAATTTGATTTTTATGAAGACTTTGCTTTATGTTGATTATTTTTCCATCTCTATTGATTGTTTTTGGGTGTTATATACATTGTGTGGAGCCTTGGGCTATTTGTTGTGAAATTAATTGATTTTGTTATATCTTTGGAATTTGGTTGTGGCCATTGGGCAAATTGTGATATGAATTGATTTTATTATATTGTCGTGTTAATTTTCCGTGTAAATTATTGTGTTATGTGGGTTATTATTTTGGGGAGATAAGGGTGACATTTTACCGTTGATATTATGTGGGTATAAGGGTGGCATTTCACTGTTGTTGTGTTTGTTGGAATATTGTCTGGGCGGAGCGATAAGGGTGGCTATAGGAGCGATAAGGGTGGCTATTGTCAGGGACGATATGTGATGATGTGGGGTTGTGGTGTTGATGATTTTCATGTGATGTTGTGATTTTCTTGTGTTTATTTTTATACCTTATGCAATTTGTCTTGTTGTTGTTAAATTGATAACAATCTGATTTATGTTAAAATTGAGAGCCTGTGGCTATGGCTAGGCGTATTATAAAATGAAATGAGGGCACGAGGTGCCGGGGAAATATGATGATCTAATTGTGGGTATGAGGTGCCGTGGAAATATAAAAATGGGCTGAGATCCGTGTTTAAGAAAAATATAAAAATGGGTTGAGATTTAACGCCACCTAGGCACTCATCTCATAGGTTAAAACTCAATGTTTACAATACCAAAATGACTGAATATGCATAGAAAATATACAAGAATTATCAAATAAGCCTAACAGGTATGACTCCCTATTAATATTATTGTACAATTAAATTTTACAAAGGGAAAATTTTAATCTCATAAATATTTTACCACAAGGACCTCGTCCTTACATAACTTTCATCGCGGCTTGCAATCCGATTTAAATATTTCACATCATGTATAAAAATGCGAGGATCTCGTCCTCCACTCCGAATCACAAGTATTTTGCACATTGTGCCAACTAAAATTTTCAATTTACTTTCTTTCTTCTTTTCAATATATTTCATAAACAATTTTCACAACATATAATGAACCCTCATACCGGTTAGGGCGTATAATTCATAAAAATTGGAATCAATTATTCTGAAATACATTAAACCCATTGTATCGAATAATAAAATTTTGCTTTTGGACTTATAGCCGTCAATGGTGCACAAAAATAAAATGACAGGCACGGGCTCACATCTCTAAATCTCCCAACAGGGATACACATATAAGTAGGGCTGCTTATCGGGCGGATTGGGCAGTTATTTACTCTTAACGGTTTGGCTTATCTATTATCGGCTTTTAAATGTATTAATCCGCTAGCCACCCGATAAGATATCGGGCGGATTGGTATCGGTTTAGCTCTTATCGGGCGGTTTATCGGCCTAATTCAATCTATATTGCGTGCATTAATTGTTTGCTGACCGATGTGACTCAAAATAAAATTCATATGCTCAGCAAACTACATTCCAGTCTATAGAATATAATATATGAGTCCATTATATCCCAAAGCAGACTACATTACATATGACCCAGAATACATGTCTTTCCTCCGCCCACAACTGCAAAGGAAAAGTTAATGATTAATTTTGAAATGATAAAATTCCAGTCTATATTCAAAGTGAGTCTAGAATACATATTTCAAAATGATTAATTCATAAGTGAGCAGACTACACAGAAATGTTTGGCCTGCAAGTAACGCCAAACAGTGCTTGAATTTATGCAGCTTCAAAGTTCAAACAACAATTTAATCCATAAGCGAGTAGATCCCTGTAAAAAATATGCATACACCAAATTTCAGTATTATGCAACGAAGTAAAGACTGTGATAAATACTACTGTCTTGATTCTTGTTTGATGTTTAGATGACTTTTCTCATACATATTCTTTCCGAATAGATCATTAAATGCTCAATATTGTTTTCGCAACGTATTTCCTAGTAGATTAGTAATAGAGATAGAGTACTGGAACTCCTTCAAATAGTGACCCAATACGTTATATATGGAAGTGGAAGAAGGATATTTAATATATATATACATGGATAAAAATAAATTATATATATATATATATATATATATATATATATATATATATATATATATATATTCTTAACGGGTTAACGGATTATCCGTTAAGAAAATTGAATAATCCGCCCCCAAATCGATAAGCCGTTAATAAAAAAAATTTAATCTGTTCCCCGTCCGTTAAACCGTTAACCCGATACCAATAAGCCATTAATCTTCGGTTTCGGTTCGGTTTTCGATTTCGGTTCGGTTTTGAACACCCCTACATATAAGTGGGTCACAAATTTACGAAGCTCACCCATAAGTGGAGCATAATAGGAGGATTCACCTCAATATTCAGAACCAAATCAAATTAAGGAAAATATCCTTTTATAAAAAAAATCAGGATCGCACCTGTAACGACACCATCTGGTATATTGGCCTCAGCCAAATCATAGTAATTAAATCAACGGGTCGGGCCTCCACCTCTTAGGCGCCCACTACCCGCCCGTCCTCCACCTCTAGCTGACTGTGCATGTGGAGTATCAACTGGAATAAAGCTTGTAGCTTGAGTGTTCTGATGAAATCCACCCCTCCCAAGTCTGGGACAATCTCTCATGATATGCCTAGTATCACAACACTCGTAACAACCCCTCTGAGGTTGCGGCTGCTCGTAGTGAGTCTGTGCCGAATAACTGAAATAACCACCGTAAGAATCTCGTATCGGTGGTGCACTATAAACTGGAGCACCCCGAGTAATCTGATGTGCGGACTGAGCTGACCGACCGCTCGAGCCTCCGCTCTAATGGGTTCTAGATGAAGAGTAAAATCCACTGAACCCTCCAGATCTTTGAGACCTTTTGGCCTCCTTAGACTCCCTTTCCTCGCCTAAAACACCCTCAATCTTCAATTTAAACCAAGAGGTTTTCAAATTTTTCTCAACTCAATTTACCAATTAAATGATAAAAATAACCATGGATTCGGGTAATTTAACCAATATTGAGTTAAGAACACTTACCCCATTGTTTCCTCTGAAAATCACCCAAAATCGCCTCAAATCCGAGCTCCAAATCGTCAAAAACTGATTTCAGAACTTAAACTCACTGCCCAAACTTTTCTTCTTCGCGAACATGGTCAGTGCCTCGCGTTCGCGAAGCACAAAAATGCCTCTGCCTCAATGCCTTCTACGCGAACGCGTTCAACCCATCGCGAACGCGATGCTTCGTTCCCCTTCACTACGCAAACGCGACACCCCCTACGCGAATGCGTAGACCAATTGCCTGGGGTCTTCGGCTGCTTCCTCTCTTCTTCGCGAACGCGTAACACCTCTCGCGTTTGCGATGCACACCTAGTCCACTCTTCGCGAATGCGTGCTTCTCTTCGCTAACGCGAAGAGCAAATATTGCCAACCTCTCAGTTCCTCTTCGCGAACGCGAGGCTCCACTCGCGAACGCGATGAAGGAAACCAGATGGTGCATCAGAAAAATTCCAGCAGAGTTCCAAGTCCAAAAATCCAACCCGTTAACCATCCAAAACTCACCCGAGCCCCTCGGGACCTCAACCAAATATACCAACAAGTCCTAAAATATCACACGGACTTAGTCGAACCCTCAAATCACTTCAAACAACATCAAAGCCATGAATCATACCCCAATTCAAGCCTAATGAACTTTGAAATTTCAAATTCTATATCTTGTGCCGAAACACATCAAATCAATCTGGAATGACTTCAAATTTTGCACACAAGTCATAATTGACATAACGAAGCTATTCCAATTTCCAGAATCGGATTTCGACCCCGATATCAAAAAGTCAACCCCCCGGTCAAACTTTCCAAAAATTCATTTTTCGCCAATTCAAGCCAAATTCCTCTACGGACCTCCAAATAATTTTCCGGACACGCTCCTAAGTCCATAATCACCATACGGAGCTATTGACATCATCAAAATTCTATTCCGTAGTTGTTTTTACACAGTTCCGACTATGGTAAAAATCCTAAGACTTAAGCTTCCATCTCAGGAACTAAGTGTCCCAAATCTCTCCGAATCATCCGTAAATCAAACTCGACCACACACGCGGGTCATAATATATATTGCGAGCTGCTCAAGACCTTAAGTCACTGAACGGAACGTAAATTCTTAAAATGACAAGTCAGGTCATTACATGAACCCCTTGTGCAACATGCTAGAAAAGGATGCAAAGTTTGTGTTCAATGAAGAGTGCATGAAAGCTTTTGAGCTTCTCAAGTATAAATTGACAACCACTCCCATCATTACCGCACCCAATTGGAGCTCACCCTTTGAGCTCATGTGCGATATCAGCGACGTTGTGGTAGGAGCAATTTTGGGACAAAGGATAAACAAGATATTTCATCCGGTTTATTATGCCAGCAAAATGATGAATGACGCCCAAGTCAATTATACGGTGACGGATAAAGAGTTGCTAGCTATTGTGTTCGCCATGGAAAAATTCAGGCCATATCTCATGGGTGCCAAAGTGATTGTACACACCTATCACGCAGCACTCTGTTACTTGATGACCAAAAAATACTCGAAGGCTAGATTGATGAGATGGGTTTTGCTGCTTCAAGATTTTGACCTCGAGATCATTGATAGAAAAGGAAGTGAGAATCAGGTAGCGGCTTATTTATCCCGCTTAGAAGAGGAAGGGAGACCCGAAGATGGTCTCGAAATTAATGATGCATTTTCGGATGAGCAACTCCTCTCTGTTTCTTTGAATGGTATGCCTTGGTTCCCGGATGTTGCTAATTTCCTTGTGATCGGCATTGTCCCTTGTGAGCTCTCTTCTAACCAAAGAAAGAAACTCAAATGGGACAACATGGATTATATGTCCCGAGGAGGAGCAACTAAGTATACTTGATGCTTGTCATTCCTCGCCCTACGGTGGTCATCACGATGGGGCAAAAACTGCCTCCAAGGTTCTTAGTTGTGGATTTTATTGGCCAACCCTGTATAAAAATGCAAGTGAACTTGTTAAGAGGTATGATGAATGCGAGAGAGCTGGGGTAATTTCCAAGAAGGATGAAATGCCTCTCACCACTATTCTTGAAATTGACATTTTTGTCGTGTGGGGCATAGACTTCATGGGGCCTTTTGTCAGTTCGTGTGGTAACACTTACATTCTGGTAGCTGTTGATTATGTTTTCAAGTGGGTTGAAGCCGTGGCTTTGTCCAACAACGAGGCTCGGAGTGTGGTGGCGTTCCTAAAGAAAAATATCTTCACACGGTTTGGCACTCCTCGGGCAATCATCAGTGATGTGGGTTCTCATTTCTACAATAGGGAATTCGACACTCTACTTTCCAAGTATGGTTTCAATCATAAGGTGTCAACCCCTTATCATCCCCAGGCTAATGGACAAGTTGAGGTCTCCAACAGGGAGATAAAGAGTATATTGTCAAAAACTGTCAATGCAAATAGGACGGATTGGTCAAGGAAACTTGACGACACTTTGTGGGCTTATAGGACTGCGTACAAGACTCCAATCGGTATGTCTCCGTACCGGTTGGTATTTGGGAAAGCGTGCCATTTGCCGGTTGAACTAGAGCATAAAGCCATGTGGGCTCTGAAGAGGTTAAATCTTGAGTGGGATGTTGCAGCAAATCTCCGGGTGGAGCACCTCAATGAATTAGATGAGTTCTGGTTTCATGCCTATTCCAGCTCGTCCCTATATAAGGACAAGACGAAGTGCTTGCACGACAAATATGCCCGGAACAAAGAGTTCAAGGAGGGTGATTTGGTTCTTCTCTTCAACTCCCGGTTACGACTGTTTTCGGGAAAGATCAAGTCGAAATGGAGTGGCCCCTTTGATGTAGTGCATGTAACTCCCTTTTGTGCTCTTGACTTAAAAAACAAAAATGGTGAAATCTTCAGGGTTAATGGACACCGAGTGAAGCACTATCTCGACAAGTTTGATGGCAGCCACGTGGTGGCCTTGATCAATTTCCAATGATGATGGTAACCTGCGTCATGCCGCGACGTTAAATCAGGCGCTTCTTGCGAGGCAACCCATGTGTTTTTCTTTCTTTTTGATTTTCTTCTTAGATTAGGCTTTATTTTGAACTAACTGGTTGTGAACTTTGTGTAGGAATTGTTTTTGCAGTGCAGGACTGTTGCTGGAAAAATTTGCCTAAGTGTGAGAATTACGCTGACCGCGCTCAAAATTTCGCGATCAGCGAGAGCTTTTCGCGGGGGCGCAAAATGTCAGCGGATGCGGACTTGAAAAGTCCAAAATATCAACTCTCTGAAGTTGTATTCGCGTCCGCGTTCAAAATTTCGCGGTCCGCGTTGATCTTACATGGCCGCGCCCGTTATTTCGCTCTCAGCGGACTTGTTCCAGCCGTAGCCATTAAAAAAGGTAAAAGCACGGACCACGGTGGAATTCCGCGGACCGCGCTCCGGTGAGTCGGTGGGACCTCCTTGGTTTGATATAAATAGAATGTCCCAGTTCCTTTTACACTTTTCGAACTCCCAACTCTCACAGCAATAGAGCACTGTTCACCCTCTCTTTATTTGAACTTCAATCTCATCTCATTAATCAAGAATTAGTTTTCTACCACAAATCACACAACTGGTATGCTCACCTTTTTGTATTAATTTTATTTCTTTCTTCTCTTTTCTTTTAGTTTTCTTTTTCTTTCTAGTTAGGGTTACTACATGCCAAAATCAAAATCATGCTTAATTGATGCTAAAAATTCATGAGGGTACTGTTTAATGCCTAATGGGAGATAGGATTATTTACTATGCTTAATAATCGAAATAATTTTTGCACTTAGTGAAAACCCTAGGTTTAAAATCAGTCATCAGTGCCCGTTAGTGTTGAACTCCGTAGACCGCGGTCCTTTTTACGCGGCCCGCGTTCATGTTGTTGCAAGAGCTGAGTTGGTTATAAGTTCGCGGCCGCGATGCTTTTTCCGTGGTTCGCGGTTGACTTTACGCGGCCGCGCCCATTATTTTGCGGTCAGCGCTCATAAGCTTCAGAGACTTTAGCATTTGGTTACGTGGTCACATTCACTTTTACGTGGTCCGCGTTTGTGGTTTTACGGCTGCACCCATTATTTCGCGGACAGCGGATGTCAATGTTCAGAGAGTTGGTATTCTGATCCCAATCTCTTTGCGGACCGCGCTCCTTTTTATGTGGACTGCGTTGACCTTTCCGCGTCCGCGCTTGTTTTTTCGCTAACAGCGGACCCCTTCTTTGACAAACACTATGATCATTTCATCTGCTTTCCTTTGATGATTCATTGAACAACAAATACTAATGAGCTTTCACTGATTGTGTATGCAGATAATGGTTCGATCTCGTGGCGGTCCGGAAAAATCACAAGGGAGGGGAGAATCCTCCCGAGGCCGGGGCAGAGGGAAACAGACTGCACCCTTAGCACCTCAAAGGGTCATTGGCAAGAAGCAAACCCTCCGAAGACCCACTCCCGACTCTTCTGAGACTAGTGAATATGTCCCCTCCCGGGAGATTTCTGAAGGGGAAGCAGCACAACCCCAACAAGAGGCTCAATCACAGCCCTACCGCCTCGTCAATGAATATACCTCTTTTTCTGGGTCGTCTGATGGCTAAGAAGGAGATAGTGAGACTTCGACACCACTCGCCCCACTTGTTGCAACTCCGGCCTCAACAGTGGTTCCAATTAATATCGATGAAGAAGAGGATGTCCCGGATGACGGGAGAGGTGGTGATACCAGGGTTGGAGGTTTGGTGAGATCAAGAAAGCCCGCAGTGTGGCAAGACAGATTTGTCAGTGAGAAAGCCTACCACAAGTTACGGGAATGGTGGCCTCAAAGGTCACTCACGTTCGAGAGGGATTTCATAGAAAGAGATCTTTTATCCCACAATCCCAATGTGAAGAGGCAATTTAATAAAAGAGTGGGGTGAAAGTTCTTCACTAGCAAGCTACCGGAGGCCAATGAGTACTTGGTCAAAGAATTCTACGCTAATGTCGCCCACATCAAAAAGGGCACATATGTGACTAAGGTACGGAACCGGAAGATCAAATTTGATGGCAAGACACTGAATGAATATGTCGGGTTCGATGATGTGGATGAATCCCTATACTTGGAGAAGGTGGCATTGGAAGAGGCAGCCCGTCCATGGCTTGCATAGGCGATAGCCATCCCCGGGACAACACCGGTTTGGCTTACACCTGGGTTCCTAATTACTAGAAACACTCTGAGCTTTGAAGCAAAAGGGTGGAGCACCTTCGTTTGCAACCGGCTAGACCCATCTCAGAATGACAGTGATATCCTAATCTCCCGGTAATTATTGTGGCTTCTATCATAGCGAGATACCCAATAAATGTGGGAAACATTATGGCCCGAAACATCACCAAAGCTATCAGGAAGGAAGAAAGATCATACCCGTACCCCAACTTCCTCACCATGTATTTAGAAGACCAAGATGTAGAAGGGAGGGATTTTGACACCAAGGTGAAGCCGAAAAGGCCCTTTTCTTCGTACAACCTTCAGGGAGCAGACAATCCCAAGTCCAAAGGCAAATCCACTACCTCCGCTGGCCAGTCTGAAGAGCCAAGGGTAGTGGCCACTGGGTCCGAGCCTTCCACAGCCGAAGGTTCATCTGCTGCTATGCCACCTCCTCCCTCAGGGCTATCTGTCTCTGCCCCACTTTCTGTGCCTTCTTCCTCATCTTACCTTCAGACTGCACTGCGCGTTAATCAGACTTTATCCAGCATCAACAACTGGATGCAGGTAGCTACATCAAAGCTATCTGCCTTATCCAGTGCAGTCGCAGCACAGGTAGCTCCAGCACAGCTTCAGATGCCTCCGTCAGTGGAGGATTCTTTGAAGAAAATCCTTGACAACCAGAAGAAAATTCTGGAGACTCTAGGTACTCATGAGAAGGTGATCAAGGAACTAGGAAAATAGGTCAAGAAGGTGAAGAAGCATCAAGAGCATTTAAAGAAGGAGATGGAGAAGCTTACTTCCGCTGGAGATATTCCTCTGGACCTCCTTATGGAGGAGACTGCCCCTGCCACACAGACAGCACAGCCATCAGAGCAGGAGGCTGACAGAGAGACGGTGAGAAAATTTGTGGTGCCCCAGACTGAGGACTTAGAGATTCAGTTGGAGGATCCTGATGGAGCTGAGGAGCCTACACAGTCTGAAGACCCTACCAGAGTGACTGACCCCATGCAGACAGAGACCTCATAGGGAGTTTTCTTTACTCTCTATCCCTCCCCTGATCTATTTTTTGCTTTTAGCATTGAGGACAATGCTAATTTCTATTTGGGTAGGGGGTCCTATTTTGATTTGATGACTGGCTTGTAATAATTCTGATACTAATTTTCTTTATTTTTACTTATCGTTATTTTCATTTTCGTTATTTTTCACTTTTGGTATGTATATAACTTTACCATTCCATGTATATATTCATCCCCATTTTGTATATATTCGTTTCACTCCCCTATTGTACATATTCATTTTACTTTCCGTATTTTACTTGATAACTTCTTTTGTAATTTTTCTTAAATAGCTTAGCTTCTTATTTCCTTTAGTAGCTTCTTTTTGAGTTTGTAGCTTCTTTTTTTTTTACATTTCTGCGTGATCAATAAGCCTTTGGTTTTCTTAATGCCACGGTTCTTTCCGAAGGTGGATGTTGTGTGAACCGGGTGGCTCTTCCCAACGATGGATGGCGTGACAACCTTCTTAAGGGATTGAGTCTGTTTTTCTTTTTGTTTTGATATATAGTAGTAATGAATAAAAGTGGCTCAAGTAGGCTTCACTTGGCACTAACACATTTACCTTCGACCTCATGGTTAAAGACAAGTTTGTTGACGAGATTAGCTCTAGTTGTGACCTTTAGACTCTTGAGTTGACTAAAACTATCATCAAGTGGTTTCTGTGAACCATCTGTGATCTTCAATCTTAGTTAGGGTTGTTGTGGGCCCTCAACTCTATTCTCTTTAATAATCTTGTAGCTTGAGAGGTAAGATTTTGAATTGCAAGTCCAAGTCCCGTGCCAACAAGTCTAGAACTTGCCCTGAATGTTTGTCTAGGCGAAATTCTAAGTATAGCTCGACTTGAGAAGTGATTATAGGCTCTACTTGTCCCATTTGAACTTTGAAAACTTTCGTATCCTACCATTATGATATCCTTAGTCAACCCCTTTGAGCCTAAGCCTTTTTCATTCAATAACCACATTACAAGCCCTCATCCGTTTTATAATGACCCTCTCTTGGCACCCAATCTTTCCTTAGTACTCATGATGAACATTTGGTAAAAACATAAGTTTGGGGGAGAAACGAGAAATTTCGAAGTGATGAAAGGTTCAAAGAACAAAAAAAAAAATTGATGAAAAGGGAAGGCAAGGAAAAGGATGAAAAGCCGAAAAGAAGCATGTCAAAAAGAAAGTAAAGGTTAAAAGGATTCAAGAAAACAATGTTGAAAGGCATGGAATGATGAAAAAAGGAGAAAAATGATTGTCATGAAGAAGAAAGAGTGACAATGTGTCTCTCTAGTTCACCTAAGGAAAAAGAAAATGATTCAGAGAGTCAAGAAAGTATGAGCCGAAATGAGAAAATGGGGTGCGTAAGGAAAGATGATACCATCATAGTTCATTATGTCCTACCTTGATCCAAAACGCCTTCATTACATCCAGCTAAAGCTCTATAGGATTTCAAGTTGAGTGAGCTTACATTAGTGGTGATTTACATGAGGGGCAAGCTTATGGTACTTAGAGCCGGACTTGTGACATTCTTTTGAGAGTGATGAGCGCACTTTATTACAATTCCTGTTTTGAGTGTCACATTCTATAAGGTGAGATTAGCTCATGGAGAGTAGAGGAGGAGGAGTCTGGTATCCACAATCACCTACGTGAGAGAGCGAGTTTCCTTGATGAATTGAGTCAACTCTTGATGCTCTTGTGTCACATTAGAACTATGGAACTCAAGAAGTCATAGCATGATGTTGTTGATAATGCATTTGTGTTGAGGGTAATTGTTAGTCCCAAATGATGCTTGATGAAGTCATCTTAGGACAATTGAAATTTTTCTTTCTTTTTCTTGTGGAGGTGGGAATTACCTTATTTGCTTGAGGACAAGCAAAAGCTTAAGTTTGGGGGAGTTGATAACTAGGGATTTTAGCCTATTATTTGCTTTCTTTTGCTTAGGTTTTGGGTCAAAAATGCATAAAGGTATTCCCTAAAACTAACTTAATGTGCTTGCTTGCAGGGTTTGGTCAAAATGAGGCAAAGAAGCCATAATCAACTCAAGAAGGAGTCAAACTTGCATAAGTCCAAGGCTGGGACTGGAGCGCTGGGAGCGGCAGAAAAGTGCGACCGCGTAAGGACCACTGCTGAGGCGGCCACTGTTACGCAGTCCGCGAAAGTAGATTTAGAGAAGTTGCTTTCAGTACTAAAAGTCACCGCTAATCGCATTGGAAAAGCGCAGCCGGAAAATCATTGGCGCGGCCGCGAGGGGATTTTCACTGAAAGCGTGGTTCGAGTTTCAGAGACTCTACAGCTTGGGCTCAAAGGAAGAACGTGACCCGTGTCCAAATTACACGGACGCGAATTACTCTTACGCGGATGCGGTCACAATTCCGCTGAGAGCATGGTTTGAAGTTCAGAGACCCTTCAAGTTGAGCTTAACAGAAGAACGCGGTCCGCGTCAAAAATACGCGACCGCGATGGAAGCTTACGCGGACGCGGCTAAAATTATGCGGTCCACGAAACCAAGTCCAACCCAAGACCAGAATTGAAGAAACACGGACCGCGCTCACTTTTACGCGGCCGCGAAAGCTCAAGCACAGACGCGGTCAGAATTACGCATCCGCGAATTCTCCGCAGGGGCATTTTTGTCTGAAATTTTCAGCTGTGTATAAATAGATTCTTTTAGCAATTTCAGATTAAGTTTTGTTTTAGAGAGCACGTGAACAACTGGGTTTTACCCTTTTGAGTAATTTTAGAGTAGATTTATCTTCAATCTTTAGATTTTCATCTTGCATTTAAATATTATGGCTTATATTTCATCTCTATCTTTGATTTCTGCTATAATTATGAGTAGTTAGACCCCATAGCTAGGGTTGTGATCCAACCCTAGTGTGGGTATTTAATGGGTCTTGAATTTTAGGGCTTAATTATTTATGGGTTAGTGGTATTTGGCCTAATTCATGCTTTAATTGTAGAATTAGTGGTTGCAATCATTGATTCATGCCTTTATGACTTAGACTCTTCTTGAGAAAGAGGGTTTAAGTCTAGGAAAATTAGGCTAACAAGGAATTGGGGTGAATTCGAGAGATTGATAGCCCCAATTAAAGGTTTAAACCTAGAGATAGTAATACCCGACTTGAGCCAATTTCACTTGCATTGCATGAACACCCATTTGGGCTTGAGAAAGCCAAATCGGGCAAAGTCACTCAAACTACCGAGAGGTATAGAGTGAGTATTTATGTGTGATGGTTATATCACGACCCCAATCATAACAAACTTGCCCTAGATTCTTGATACCCATTAGATACTCACCTAGGCGGAAGTTACTTCCCTAGTGCCTTTTATCACTTGAAAACTTTCACAAAAATATTGTGCTTAGATTACTCTTTAGCATTCAATAGTATCAAACTTAGAATAGAATCAATCACAACTATGGTTAGAAGTGTAATTAGAAACAACACGCACATCTAGATTAGTTAGAAACCCAACTCCAAACCAAATTAACTCCCTGTGAAAACTGATCCCGACCTCATCGGGTAAAACTGCATCGACCACTCCTCGCTACTTTATAGTGGTGTAGGGTTGGAACCGATCACACTCGACCAAGATAAAAATGAAGTAAATTTCAATAATTTAACTTGGGACTGGAGAAACAAATTTGTTAATTTTCTACAGTGTGGAACCTTACCTGAAGACAAGAAAGAGTCTCAGCTACTTCGACGAAAAATTGCCCGTTACTGCTTAATTCGAGGAAATTTATATCGAAAGATGTTCAGGGGACCTTTAGTAAGATGCCTCAGACCTGCTCAGACAGAATATGTGACGAGAGAAGTACACAAGGAACATTGTGGAAATCACGCAGGAGGAAGATCCTTGGTAATAACTTTAATTAGAGCAGGATATTGATGGCCAAGAATGGAAGAAGATGCAGAAAATTTTATGGCAAAGTGTGATAAATGTCAACGATATGGCAATAACATGCATCGCCCAACAGAGCTATTACATACAGTTATTTTCCCATGGCCATTCATGAGGTGGGGGATGGATATCGCGGGACCATTGCCACAAGCTAAAGGAAAGGTACGATTTTTATTAGTATTAACAGATTATTTTTCTAAATGGGTAGAGGCAGGATCCTTCAAATAGGTGCGAAAGAAGGAAGTCATCGATTTTATTTTGCGAAACATTATATGCCGATTCGGAGTGCCAAGAGAAATCGTATGTGATAATGGCTCACAATTCATAGGCACGAAAGTCACATAAGTTTTTCAGAGTTGGCAGATCAAACGAATAACTTCCTCACCTTATCACCTCGTGGACAATGGACAAGCTGAATCAACAAACAAGGTTATTATTAATAATTTGAAAAAGAGATTAGAGGAATCAAAATGCAAGTGGCCTGAGGCGTTACCAAGAGTATTATGGGCTTATCAAACGATAGCAAAGACAGGCACGGGAGAGACTCCATTTTCACTTGTTTATGGTGCTGAAGCCTTAATTCTAGTTGAAATAGGTAAGCCAAGTACGAGATTTACACAAGCAACTGAGGAATTAAATGGTAAAGAGATAAGAACGAATTTAGATTTACTCAAGGAAAGAAGAGAAGCGGCTCTAATAAGAATAATAGCTTAGAAGCAAAGAGCGGTACTACAATAGGAAAGCTCATCTCAGATACTCCAAGATTGGGGACTTCGTTCTCAAAAAGGATTTTCAATCAATAAAAGCAGCTGGTGCAGGGAAGTTGAGTCCAAATTGGGAAGGTCCTTACAAGATTCGAAGCATCGCTGGAAAAGGTGCTTATGAGTTATAAACCATGGAAGGCAAGGTACTACCTTCGAATTGGAATGTTGTTCATTTAAAGAAGTATTACTTCTAGGCAAAAGAAGTACCCACTGTCAGGTATCGATCAACTATGATTTTATTTTATTCTTTTAAATTATACTAACAATTTTAGATGATAGGCAAAAAGCTAGCTCACACCAAATGATGATATTAGACCCGAAAGACACGCGAAATACAGAATTATTCCCGGTCTAGGTTACAACCTTTCTGATGGAAATAAAAAGGGTTAACCAGTCATCATTTAAATGTATACCTTTGAGTCTCGTATGTATTTTCCTTTTCAGGAAATGGACCAAACAGAAGGAATAATCAAGTGCTTGAGATTTCATACTTCAAAGCTCTAACACTTGGGGGACTGTAGATATAAAGGCAAAGAAGACTAAAAGTCAACTGAAGGCAAAGAAGACTAAAAGTTAGAATTCAAGCCTGGATCAACCTAAAATCAAAAGTCAAGAGCTAATCAAGAGTCAAAAAACAAGCCTGAGTCAAAAACCTTTGAAGAAGCCTTGATAAGGTTTAAACTCACGGACACAAATTACATTTCAAGTTCCTACGAGTTTTTAGGTTAAGGGTAATAATTAGTCATGGGTTACTAGATAGACCCGAAATTTGAAACATGTTACAAAGAATACAGTTATGAAAGAGTTGTAGATGTTGTACAAAAAGTTATTTGTATACGTGAATAGTGTTATATAAAATTTGAAATTTCAAAGCATGAAACTTCCTCAAATTATTCATGAAACTTCTTCAAAGTATTCCTTTTTTCTACTTCTCTCATATATTTACACCAATATGAAGTTGAGACGTCTTCTTCAGTAGTGTCGTTTATAAAAAGGCCCTCTTTTATAAAAATTCGTGTCTATCAAAATCACGAAATATTAAAGCATTTTTAAATGCAAGTTTAAAAGCCAAAAGAGTAAAACAAAAACTCAACATCAAAATAAGCAAAGGTTTATATATTAAACTTGGCCAAAACTAAGGTACGTATTTGATATCAAACCCCAAAACGAGATGGGGGAAAACTAACATCCATTCTAAAAAGAAAAAACTTCTCATCAAAAAGTTCCAAATAAAACTAAGTAATGAATAATGGCTAAGGGGCAGCATCTAAGGTGGCATCATTCACTGGTACATCAACAACGGGAGAAGATTCAGCTTGGGGAGAAAGGACTTGAGCACTAACTTCACCAGGAATAGGATCATCACCTTCGGGAACATGAACCTTGTTATGAAAAATACTTGGGAAATTGTTACTATGAATATGAGTGGCTAAACTTCTAATCTAGGGTTTTGATGGAACCTATTCGAGGATGATTTTCTTATTACGTTTAATATAGATTTGCCTTAGCTTTTTCTCTATTTGTTCAACTACGTTTACATTGTGGTTCACAGAAAAGCTCCCAATCGACTGTGCCTATTTAGTGTGTATTTATTGGAAGAGATAACATATTTAGGTAGTTGTTTAACAACATCACTCCTAACGTATGTAAGAGATCAGTACGGAGGGTTTAAAGGTGAGATTAGGAATAACAAAACCTTGGTGCGATCCGAGTGAGTAGTGACTTAGTGCCAGCTAGCGTAGTTCGAAAGAATATGTTTAGTAAATTGTGGTAGTTACTCGAAAGATAATTATGATACTTAAAGTACTCACGATCGGTAGATAATACTTAGGCAAATATATAGGAAACGTAGCGGGGAGGATTCCAGCAATAGGGAAAATAATAACCTTAGAATGTTCCAAATCTTGTCTACAACATGTCCTTTGTTAGTTAACGATTACTGCATTTGCATTACTTGGCTTGTAGTTAGTAAACATCCAATTCGTTATTGAATAATTCTGAAGGTTGATTACTTGAATTCATGCGAGTCTAGTGGCTGTAATTAATAGGTTAATTCCCTGTGGGATTCGACTCCAGACTTGTTAACCAGATTATATTTGCAATGACCGCTAGACCTCTTAGGAGGCATAGTTGGGCGTGATCACCTCATTTCCGTCGTTGCGAGTTTCACTGGTCGAATCATCATGTTGATCTCCATCACATAAATTATCCTCACGCTGGTTGTTTGTCCCAATACTGAGTGAGTTGTTGACATTAATGAGTGCCATATTTGTTTATTCTTTACTAAAGAAAAGTGTCAAAATACTTTAGTAAAAGATGAATGGATCAAAGTAATACCACAATTGTTTATGCCCCACGGTGGGTGCCAAACTGTTTACCTATAAAAAGGTATAATTAAATTTATAATGTAGTTTATAGACATGTGAATTAAATTGATCCGAGTAAATAAAGTGATAAAGAACAAAATTGAATAAAGTAAGAAATAATTGAAGAGGAGGCGAGCCTAGGCCTCGAATTATGCTTTTCTGGTAGCAAGAACAATATCAAGAACAAAGTAGTTGGCAAAATAATGTTAGAAAAATAAGAGAATAAGTTTAGCATTTTTTCATGTAAGTATTTTGTGTCCTTCGCTGGATATAAATTTCTCTATTTATAGCTAAATTAGGGGAGACTAGATTCCCAAATCAAGCTCCTCTTTAATGTGAATAAAGATCTCTCTTGATAGTCATATAACGATTGAGTATAAATGCTAAGATTCCTTGTAACGGCCGCTCCTTGAATGCTACCTTCTTCAACCATTATCTTACTTTCAAACTTCTCATCTCATGTTCCAAAGTATTCAGAATCACACACGACTGGTCAAATGCTCGTAACCGATACCAGCTATTTGCTGACTCATACCCTACCTGTCTTTATTGCCACGTGTCAACTCGATGAACGTCTACCTGTCATTATTAATTTTACCCCATAGAGAAGCATCAAAAGTTGTTTCATTTGAAAAGATGATTAGACTGAGAGTTAGGAAATTTCATGGAGACGATGTTCTAGAAAAAGGAGAGAGAGGGGGAGGGGTAAACGGGGATGCATAGAGGTTTAGTAAAAAAGAAGTGGGATAAAAATGAACCACTTGGCAAGCCCACCCGTTAAATAAAGAGTTTAAAGATTAATTCTAATTGTCGTTTGAACATAAGAGCAATATTAGTTTAATTTTATAACAACATGATTATGGGTGACTCAACGTAAACAAAGGGCAAAAGCAAATTATTTCACAAAATTTATAGCTATAATGTGACTAACCGATAGGTCGTTTAGAGTACCAGCCTTTGTTTTGTATTTCAAGACCTCTCATAGCTTCATTTGATGTTATATGACTTTCGTGCGTGGTCCATGTTATTTTTCAAAAAGCTTTTATGTGAAATTTTGAAGAAAAAATGATTTTTGGCTTTAAAAGCAACGAGAGTTAACCACGATCAACGTTCTTGGTAAATGATCTCGGATCTGTATTTTGATAATTTTGTAGATTCGTATGATATTTTTGGACTTGTATGAGTGTTTTGTTGGGGTTCTGGGTGACCCGAGTGCGTTTCGGCACATTATGTGAAAATTGGCAAAATTGAGTTTTAAGTTGAAAATTTTGAGTTTTGATGATCGATTATTGATATTTGATGTTATTTTAATGAAATGAGTTAGTAAGCGAGCTTGTGTGATTACACTTTTCTGCATGTTCAGTTTGAATCCGGAAGGGCTCGGGCGAGTTTCGTAAGTGTTATGGTTAAATATGGAATTGTTGATGCACAACAACTGGTGTGTTCAGGTTGCAGGTCTCACATTTGCGAAGACCTGATTGCAATTGTGAGCCTCGCATTTGTAATTTCAAGCTCGCAAATGCGAAATTGGGGTTGGTCAAAAATCTTCTCAAGTGCGAACTAATAGTCGCATTTGCGGACAGGCGGGTGGTTGCATTTGCAACCCGGAGTCACATTTCCGACTTGGAGCTTGGGGTAGACAGCTTCAAAAATGCGAAGCTTAGCTCACATTTGCGATGGAGGTCCACCTCGCAATTGGGAAGGAACAGTCGCAATTACAATATTTGTGGGTCTGATGCACTGGCCGCTTTTGCGATTAGTGTTTTTGCAATTGCGATGTCTGCAGTTAGGTAAAAGTTGGGATTAATGGGAATTAGGTCATTTTACACCCTTTTTCAACCCTAATCTCTCTATAGGCATTTTTTAAGGAACTTTTCTCCCCAAAATTATTGGTAAGTAACTTTAACTAGTTTTCAATTAAATCCCATTACTTTTCCATGAGGTTTAACATCAAATCCATGAATTGCAAGGTAAAAATTATGGGTTTTGGGTAGAATTTAGAGATTTTATAAAATTGAGATTTAGACCTCAAATTGAGGTCAAATTTCAAAACAAATCACATAACCGGGCTCGGATGAATGGGTAATTGAGATTTGGTCCGAATCTCGGATTTCGACCATGTAGGCCCGAGGTTGACTTTTTAAATTTAGCGAAAGATTTAGCCTTTTTCATTCGTGGGTATTTTCTAACGCTTTTAAATTGATTGAATGATGATTGACTAGATTCGGTTGGTTTGGATGCTTGCTTGAAAGGAAAAATCATGGTTGATTATTAATTTGGTTGTGAAAAGAGGTAAGTACCGTGGTTAACCTTGATTTGAGGGAATTAAGATAGAATTGAGTCTATTTGATATGTGAACTATGTATTGGAGACGGCGTATATGTGAGGTGACGAGTGCATATGCGTTGGCCATTGGGATAAGCATGCGGGTGGAAAGTTTGTCTTATTTGTACCATGTTGTTTCATTTCCTATGTCATCCATGCCATAGATAGATAATTTATTCTTTAACTAATCGTCTTCGTGTTTAGTGCTTATGTTGGAATTGTTGTGATGTTGAAAGTTGAGTTTGCTGATTCTAATGCTATTGTTGAAGTTACTTCCCACCTTGCTTGATACTTTGGGTTATTGTTGTTGCTTGGTGAGGAAGATTGAAAAGCACTAGGGTGTTTCCATGTCATATTTGCATATTGATATCATTGATTGAGTGAATGTGAGGATAAAAGTACGAAGGGTAATGCAGTGCATGTGTATTTTTATTATGATCACGTGAGGATAGGAGTAAAAGCATGAAGGGTGATGATGTGCGCTTGCACTTATCTGATAATTTTAGGATGAGAGTAAAAACATGAATGGTGATGTCATGCGAGTTTATTGATTTTATTGTTTTACTTGATATTTGGTAATGTGAATTTTAACTTGGTGGTTTCATTTCCTATTTTTGAAAGAGCTTTAATTCATGATTATTTATTTACTGTTTCTATATAATGTCCCATATTCCTGCCTCTACTCCGTTGTTTTATTTGACACTTTACTTGTTATTCTTTTATGCATATGTAAAGTTGTACATAAACCTTTAGGTGTCTTGTCTTAGCCTCGTCACTATCTCGTCGAGGTTAGGCTCGATACTTACGGAGTACATTGGATTAGTTGTACTTATACTACACTTCTACACTTTCTGTGCAAATTTTGACATTGGTACTAGCGGAGTCCCGAGAGGTACTTAGCGGATACCAGACAGTGATTCAAGGTAGAGTTGCATCCCATTCGCAGGCTTTAGAGTCACTTTCCTAGTTTCATTATACTAGTTCCATTTTATTTTGGGTAGTGTTGTATTTCTTTCAAAACCTTGTATTTAGTTGGATCTAGAAGCTCATGTACGTGTGACATCAAATCTTGGGGTGGTTTTTCATTAGATAATGGTTTTAGACTTGTTTCACGCTATGCTATTTGTTCCACTGTCGGTTATTTATTGCCTTTCTTTTCATATTGTTTGTTATGTTGGCTTGCCTAGCAAGCGATGTTAGGCGCCATCATGACCCTTATTGGTTGGGATTTTGGATCATGAAAATTTGGTATCAGAGCACTAGGTTGCCTAGGAGTCATGAGCAAGATTAGTAGAGTCTTGAGGATCGGTATTGAGACATCTATAATTATCTTCTAGAGGCTGTAAGGCTTTAGGAAATATCACTCTCTTTCTTTCTCTAACGTGCGACTTTATTATATCATTGAGTATTAATTATTTTTTTTTTATTCTCTCATAGATGGTGATGACACATACTGCATAAGTAGCGGATCAGGACTCGGAGCCTAGGTTGCAGCCGAGGTAGAGCCAGGGGCAGAGGCAGAGCTCAGCCTAGAGTACGCGTAACAACACATATTTCAGAGCCTTAGATCGAGCAGGAGAAGGATATCCCTGTTTTGGTCGAGCTAGTTGGGCCAGCTCAAGTTCTAGAGGTGTTTGTTGCTACTCCAATGCTTCAAGACACCCTAGTCCGCTTAGTTGGACTTATGGAGAGAGTGACCCAGGCCGGTATGTTCCCTATAGCACCAGCCATCTCTCAGGACGGGGCAGGAGCACAGACTCTTGCTACTCACACTCCAGAGCAGATGGCTCATGGATATCAGACTTCGGCAGTTCCACCAGTTGGATCAGTTCAAACTATTATTTCTACACAGTCTAAGGAGAGACCTACGATGTCATCCGAGGGGCTAAAGAGGTTAGACAAGTTCATAAAGTTGTTTCCCACTCGCTTTGGTGGTACACCTTCTGAGGACCACCAAGATTTCTTGGACCATTGCTATGAGGTATTGCACAACATGGGTATAGTGGAGTCCAATGGAGCTGACTTCGCAGTGCTTTAGATGCATGGCTCTGCCAAGAGGTGGTGGAAGGAGTATGTTCGGGGTAGACCAGAAGGTTCACCTCCTCCCACTTTGGCTCAATTCTCACAACCATTCTTGGAGAAGTTCATCCCCTTCACTTAGAGAGAGGATTTCCACAGTCAGTTTGAGCGCCTCCAACAGGGTAGCATGACTGTTACTTAGTATGAGACCAATGAGACCATATTCGTGGATTATCCCGCCATGCAGTTATTTGATCCCTACAAAGAGGGAAAGGGTGTGGAGGTTTATGGATGGCCTCACTTACGGCATCAGACTACAGATGGCCAGAGAGGCTGAGGATGATATTTCTTTCACTCGAGTTGTAGAGATCCCTAGGCGGATCGAGAGGATTCATGGTCAGGGTAGAGAAGAGGCCTCGTTATTCGATGGTTTCAGTGGTGCCTCATCTGGAGCCAAGGGTTTATTTGGTAGAGGCCATCCCATCAGGCTGATTCTGTCAGCGCTTCAGGCATCACATGGTGCTTTGGGTGTCGTGGTTCTTATGGGTCTCATCCTGAGCAGCTAGCATACAGTGCACCTTCAGCTCCTATCAGTGCACAATCGATTCGAAGTTATTAGGATGGTTATTCAGGTCGACAAGGTCAATTCCAGGGTCATCAGTCACATCAGCCGAGGGCTTGTTATACTTGTGGAGATCTGAGGCACGTCACGAGGTTTTGCCATAGATAACAGAGCAGCACACCACAACAGGGTACTCGTGCCATAGTTCCGGCTAGCCAACGAGAGGCCATCCGAGAGGTGGAGGTTAGATCGGTGGGGCTCAACCCCACTTCTATGCATTTCGAGCTAAACCTGAGGTGGAGTCGTTTGATGCGGTCATCACAGGTAGTGTTCCAGTTTGCCATAGAGATGCATCAGTTTCATTTGATTCTGGTTCCACTTATTCGTATGTGTCATCCTATTTTTCTTCATATTTGGATATGTCTCGTGATTATTTGAGTGCTTCTGTTAATGTGTCTACTCCCATTGGGGATTCTATTATGGTCGGCCGGGTTTATCGTTCTTGTATGGTCACTATCGGGAGCTATGGGACTAAGGTTGACCTTCTATTACTTCACATGGTGGATTTTGATGTGATTTTGGGCATGGATTGGTTGTCGCCTTATCACGCTATCTTAGATTTTTTAACTATGCCGGAGAATCCTCAATTAGAGTGGAGCGAGACTTCTGGTCACTCCACTAGCATGGCCATTTCATACGTGAAGGCTCGGCATATGGTCGAGAAGGGGTGTTTGGCGTATTTAGCTTATATATGTAATTCTAATGCGAAGGTCCCTTCCATAGATTCAGTTCCGATGGTGAGAGAGTTCCTAGAGGTATTTCCTACAGATTTGCCGGGTATGCCTCCCGACCGAGATATCAACTTTTGCGTTGACTTGGTTCCATGCACCCAGCCCATCTCTATTTTACCATATTGTATGGCTGCAGTTGAGTTGAAGGAATTGAAGGAAAAGTTTCAATATTTGCTTGACAAGGGATTCATTAGACCCAGTGTCTCGCCTTGGGGTGAACTGGAATTGTTTGTAAAGAAAAAGGACAGATCAATAAGGATGTGCATAGACTATCGGTTGCTCAATAAAGTCACTATCAAGAACAAGCATCTATTGTCAAGGATTGATGACTTATTTGACCAGCTTTAGGGTGTGAAGGTATTTTCCAAGATTAATTTGAGGTCGGGCTCCCATCATGTGAAGATTAGGGCATCGAATGTCCCTAAGACAGGTTTTCGCACTCGGTATGATCACTACGAGTTCTTGGTGATGTCATTTGGCCTGACTAATGCCCCAGCAACCTTTATGGATTTGATGAACTGGGTGTTCAAGCCCTATCTGGATTCCTTCGTGATTTTCTTTATTGATGATATTTTGGTTTACTCCCGTAGTCGATAAGAGCATGAGCAACACCTACAGATCGTACTTCAGACTCTGAGGGATTGTCAGTTATATACCAATTTTTCAAAGTGCGAGTTCAAGTTAGACTCGGTTGACTTTTTGGGGATGTTGTATATTCCGAGGGCATCAAGGTGGATCCTAAGAAGATTGATGTCGTTCAGAACTGACCTAGGCTTACTTTAGCTATAGAGATTCGGAGCTTCTTAGGTTTGGTAGGTTATTATCGCTGGTTCGTGGAGGGGTTTTCATCTATCTCAGCCCCATTGACCAAGTTGATCCTGAAGGGTACTCTTTTCAGGTGGTCCAACGAGTGTGAGGGGAGCTTTCAGAAGCTCAACACTGCATTGACTACAGTCCAATGTTGGTGTTGCCTACAGGTTCAGGATCTTACACCATGCATTGTGATGCATTACATATTGGACATGGTGTAGTATTGATGCAGGACGGTATGGTGATTGCCTATGAATCTCATCAGTTAAAAGTTCATGAGAAGAATTATTATGTGCATGATTTTGAGTTGGCAGTCATTGTTCACACGCTAAAGGTTTGGAGGCACTATCTATACTGCGTTCTATATGAGGTCTATGCCGACCATCGGAGTCTCCAACACATGTTCAAGCAAAAAGACCTTAATTTGCGGCATCAGAGATGGCTAGAGTTGCTGAAGGACTATGATATCACCATATTATATCATCTGGGGAAGGCCAGTGTAGTGGCCGATGCATTGAGTAGGAAGGCTGGGAGCATGGGCAGTTTGGCATATTTACCGGCAGTGGAGAGGCCACTAGCCATGGATGTTCAGGCTTAGGCCAGCCGATTCGTGAGATTGGATATTTCGGAGCCTACAGGATTGTCGCTTGTATTATAGCACCATAATCGTTGTTGGAGCGCATCAAAGCTAACCAGTTTGATGATCCTCACTTGTTAGTTTTGAAAGACACGGTACAACGGGTGGTGCTAAGGAGGTTATGATTGGATAAGATGGTGTTATGCGACTTTAGGGCCAGATTTGTGTTCCAAATATTGATGGGTTGAGAGAGATGATCCTTGAGGAGGCTCATAGTTTGCGCTATTCCATTCACCTAGGTGTCACAAAGATGTACCGTGACTTGAAACAACACTATTGGCGGCGGAGAATGGAGAAAGATATTGTCAATCATGTCTCTCAATGTTTGAATTATCAACATGTGAAGTATGAGCATCAGAAACCGAGTGGGTTGACTTAGATATTGGAGATACCGGAGTAGAAGTGGGATAACTATGGATTTTGTGGTAGGCTTACCATGTACATTGAGGAAGCATGACGTAGTTTGGGTTATTGTGGACTGGTTGACTAAGTTAGTACACTTCATTCCAGTGATGACTTCCTATTCTTCAAAGTGGTTGGCTCAGATTTACATCTGAGGAGATTATCCGTCTACACGGCGTGCCCATTTTCATCATTTCTAACTGGGGCACGTAGTTCACATCACATTTTTGGAGAGCCGTGCAGCGTGAGTTGGGCACACGGGTTGAGCTGAGTATCACGTTTTATTCTCAGATGGACTGAGTGCACTATTCTTGATATCGGAGGACATATTGCGAGCATGCTCTATGGATCTCAGGGTTTAGTAGGACCAGTTTTTACCCTTAGCGGAGTTCACCTACAACAAAAGCTATCAGTCGAGAATCCAGATAGCTCCATATGAGGCCTTGTATGGGAGGCTATATCGTTCACCGATTGGGTGGTTTGAGCCTGGTGAGGCTAGATTGTTAGACACTAATTTGGTTCGTGATGCTTTGGAAAAGGTTAAGGTGATTCAGGAGAGACTTATACGGACCGGAAGGTTTGAGATGTGGCCTACACGGTGGGTGAGAAGGTTCTTCTCCTAGTGTCGCTTATGAAGGGCGTGATACAGTTTGGGAAGAAGGGCAAGCCCGAGGATATTGGCTCGTTTGAAATCTTGGAGAGAGTTGGGGTGGTTGTTTATAGGTTTGCATTGCCTCCTAGCCTAACAGGGTTACATCTGGTATTCCACATTTATATGCTTCAGAAGTACCATGAGGATAGATCATTTGTTTTGGACTTCAGCAAGGTACAACTTGATGAGAATTTGACCTATGAGGAAGAGGCGGTAGCTATTCTAAACCGGCAAGTTTGTAAGTTGAGATCTAAGAGTTTTTTTTTCCTGTGAAAGTGCATTGGAGAGGTCAGCCGATTGAGGAGGCTACGTGGGAGTCCGAGTCCGATATGCGAAGTGGATACCCGCACCTTTTTATTAATCCAGGTATATTCTATGCCCATTCGAGGACGAACATTTCCTTTAAAAGTGGAGAATGTGACGACCCAATAGGTCGTTTTGAGTACTAGCCTTTATCTCTGTATTTTGAGACCTCTCATAGATTTATTTGATTTTATATGACTTGCGTGCGTGGTCCGTATCGTTTTTCGGACATCTTTTATGAGAAATTTTGAAGAAAACATGCCTTTTGTCTTTAAAAGCAACTAGAGTTTACTACTATCAACGTCGTGGTAAACGATCTCGGATCGGTGTTTTGATGATTTCGGTAGGTTTGTATGATGTTCTTGGACCTATAAGCTTGTTTGGTTCGGGTTCTGGGTGACCCGAGCGCATTTCGATGCATTGTGTGAAAATTGACAAAATTGAGTTTTGAGTTGAAAATTTTGAGTTTTGATAATCGATTCTTGATATTTGATGTTATTTTGATGATTTGAGTTAGCGAGCGAGTTTGTGTGATGTTATTACACTTGTGTGCATGTTCAATTTGAAGCCTGAGGGGCTCAGGCGAGTATCAGAAGTGTTATAGTTGAGTTTGGAACTGCTTATGCACAACAACTGGTGTGTTCAAGTTGCAGGTCTCACATTTGTGAAGATCTAATCGCAATTGCGTGCCTCACATTTGCGATGTCAGGCTAGCAAATGCAAAATTGGGGCTCAGACTGAAGTCTTCACAAGTGTGAAGAAATGGTCGCATTTGCGGGCAGACAAGTGGTTGCATTTGTGACCTTAGAGCTGGGAGTAGACAGCTTCGCAAATGCGAGCTAATTTCGCATTTGCGATGGAAGGACACCTCGCAATTGTGAAGGAATAGTCGCAATTGCGACATCTATGGGTCTGATGCACTGAACACTTTTGCGATTAGTGTTTTGCAATTGCGAGATCTAAAGTTGGGTAAAAGTTGGATTAACATGACTTAGTTGAATTTAAACCATTTTTCAACCCTAAGCTCTCTATAGGCGATTTGTGAAGAAAATTTTCTCCCCAAATTCATTGGTATGCAACATTAACTAGTTTTCAATCAATCCCCGTTACTTTTCCATGAATTTAAACATCAAATCCATAAATTTCAAGGTAGAAATTAGGGATTTTGGGTAGAATTAGGGATTTTATGAAATTGAGATTTAGACCTCAAATTGAGGCAGAATTTCAAAACAAATCACATAACTGAGCTGTCCCGGGATGGACTTTTGTTGACTTTTTAATTTTTAGCTACAGATTGAACCTTTTTATTCGTGAGTAGTTTCTAAAGTTTATTTTGAATTGTTTGAATGATGATTGACTATATTCGGTTGGTCTTGTTCGAAAGGAAAATCATGGTTGATTATTGATTTGGTTGCAAAAAGAGGTAAGTGATTTGAGGGAATTAAAATAGAATTGAGTCTATTTGCTATGTGAATTATGTGTTGGGAGGGAGGGGGGGGGGGGTTATATGCGAGGTTACAAGTGCATATGCATTGGCCATTGGGATAAGCATGTGGGTGGAAATTTTGTTTTATTTGTACCATGTTGTTTCATTTCCTATGTCATCCGCACTATAGATAGATCGTTTATTCTTTAACTATTCGTCTTCCTGTGTAGTGCTTATGTTGGAATTGTTGTGATGTTGAGAGTTGAGTTTGCTGATTCTAACGCTATTGTTGAAGTTAAAATTTCTTCCCACCTTGCTTGATACTTTGGATTGTTGTTGTTACTTGGTAAGGAAGAGTGAAAAGCACGAAGAGTGTTTTTGTGCCATATTTACATATTGATATCATTGATTGAGTGAATGTGAGGATAAAAGCACGAAGGGTGATGCCGTGCACATGCTTATTTATCATGAGAGGTTAATGCATGAAAGGTGATGCCATACATATGCATTTTATTATGATCACGTAAGGATGAGAGTAAAAGCACGAAGGGTGATGTCGTGCACTTGCATTTATTTGATATAGTAAGGATGAGAGTAAAAGCATGAAGGTGATGTCGTGCGAGTTCATTGATTTCAATATTTTACTTGATATTTGGTAATGTGAATTTTGACTTGGTGGTTTGTTGCCCGTTCTTTAAAGAGGTTTACTTCATGATTTTTTATTTACTGTTTATGTCTAATGTCCCCTATCCCTGCCCCTACTCCGTTGTTTTGTTTTACTCTTCACTTGTTATTTTCTGATACATATGTATAACTGTACAAGTTTATTATAGGTATCTTGTCTTAACCTTGTCACTACCTCGTCGAGGTTAGGCTCGATACTTTCTGATTACATTGGGTTGATTGTACTCATACTACGCTTTTGCACTTCTTGTGCAGATTTTTACATTGGTACCAGCTGAGTCCTGAGAGGTACTGAGCGGATACCAGACAGTGATTCAAAGTAGAGTTGCATCCCATTCGCAGGCCTTAGAGTCACCTTCCTATTTTCATTGTACTGGTTTTATTTTATTTTGGACAGTGTTGTATTTCTTTCAAAACCATGTATTTAGTTGGATCTAGAAGCTCATGTACTTGTGATACCTAATCTTGGGGTGGTTTTACATTAGATAATAGTTTTAGAACTTATTATGTTATAACAAAGTTGTTTCACGCCATGCTATTTGTTTAGTTGTCGGTTATTTATTGCCTTTCTTTCCATATTATTTGTTGTATTGGCTTGCCTAGCAAACGTTGTTAGGTACCATCACGACTCTTATTGATTGTGAATTTAGGCCGTGACATATTTAAACCTTTTTTATTTCTTAATTATCAAAAGATTATACTCAAATTGTAAAAACTGGTGTTCAAATTTTCTTGACCTGGATTGAAAAAATTCTATTATTTCATTAACTACTAGTATAAGAACCTGCGCGATGCGCGAATAATTTGACAGAATATTAATCTTATAAAATTTTGATCTAATATATCATATTAACTTAATAAATATTAGTTGTATTTTATTTTTTAATATAGTGCGCAGAAATATAACACAATCCATACAAAATTAAAGGATATACATCATATAGTAATCAAATAAATTGTTTGATCCTTTTTATTTTTATTATTGAATTAACAAATACTTAGTACCATTGATAACTCTCTTGAATGTTATTTATTTATCTTTTATTTTAATTAATTTAAAATGTAAATATCATAAAATTATCTCTATTCCCCTCTTTTCGTACATTCCTTTCAACTATAATACTTATTTGATTAGTTTTCAGTTTCTGTAGTTTATTAAACATTTAAATAAAGTAATCATTTTTACTAAATTGGAAATTTTTTATTTCTTTATTTCTATTTTTTATTTTAAAATAATTTTAAAACTCCAAATTGAAACCACACCCCAATTTGAATTGACAATCTTTTATTTCTTTATTTTTGTTTTTTATTTTATAATAATTTTAAAACTCCAACTTGAAACTATTCCCCAACTTGAATAGGCAGTGTTTTTTTATTATTATTAATATTTTCATTTTTTATTGTAGCTAATTTAATTTTTTCTTATTTTTCATTTTTTAATTTTAAAATAACTTTAAAACTCCAACTTGAAACTACTCCCCAATTTGAATGAGTAGTTTATTTTTTTTTATATTTTTGTTTTTTTAATATAGCTAGATATCTATATTTTATTAGATCAAATAAAGTACCTAATTAATTCAAAATTTAAAAAGGTTATTTTATTTAAAAAGGTAGTTTATTTTGTCTTAATAATGCCACTTGGCTTTTTATGGTTATGTCACTTGTCTTAATAATGTGCTTTTGCCTCTTATTTTATTATAAATAGATTTTTTAGTTCGAAAGGTAATTTATTTTGTCTTAAACTCTAAATTGAAACTACTCCCAAATTTAAACTGGCAAATTTTTATTTTTTTTAATTTCATTTTTTATTTAAAATAATTTTAAAACACCAACTTTGTTGGAGTTTTGTCATAAAAATCTATACTTGGCGTCTATATATATATATATATATATATATATATATATATATATATATATATATATATATATATATATATATATATATATATATATATATATATATATATATATATATATATATATATATATATATATATATATATATATATATATATATATATATATTTAATTTTGTTTCTTTATTTCTATTTTTTTATTTTAAAATAATTTTAAAACTCTAAATTGAAACCACACCCCAATTTGAATTGGAAATTTTTTATTTCTTTATTTTTATTTTTTATTTTAAAATAATTTTAAAACTCCAACTTGAAACTATTCCCCAACTTGAGAGGTAGTTTTTGTTTAATTATTAATTTTTTCATTTTTTTTATTGTAGCTAATTTAATTTTTCTTATTTTTCATTTTTTAATTTTAAAATAACTTTAAAACTCCAACTTGAATGAGTAGTTAATTTTTTTATAGTTTTGTTTTTTTTAATATAGCTAATTATAAGATATCTATATTTATTAATTCAAATAAAGTAACCAATTAATTAAAATTTTAAAAAGGTTTTTTTAGTTAAAAAGGTAGTTTATTTATTTTAATAGTGGCACTTGACTTTTTGTGGTTATGCCACTTGTCTTAATAATGTACTTGGCGTCTTATGGTTATACCACTTGGCATAATATATATATATATATATATATATATATATATATATATATATATATATATATATATATATATATATATATATATATATATATATATATATATGTAGTGAATGTATAAAAATTGATTCATACTCTAGAGAAGAAACTACTCCCCAATTTAAATTGATAATTTTTTGTTTCTTTATTTCCATTTTTTTTATTTTAAAACTACAAATTGAAACCACACCCCAATTAGAATTGGCAATTTTTTATTTCTTTATTTTTGTTTTTTATTTTAAAATAATTTTAAAACTCCAACTTGAAACTATTTCCAACTTGAGAGGTAGTCTTTTTTTTATTTTTTATTTTTTTATTTTTTTTTTATTGTAGCTAATTTAAGTTTTTCTTATTTTTTATTTTTTAATTTTAAAATAACTTTAAACCTCCAGCTTGAAACTACTCCCCAACATGAATGAGTAGTTTTTTTTTTATAGTTTCATTTTTTTTTAATATAGCTAATTATAAGATATCTATATTTATTAATTCAAATAAAGTAACCAATTAATTTAAAATTTAAAAAGTTTTTTTTAGTTAAAAAGATAGTTTATTTTGTCTTAATAATGCCACTTGGCTTTTTGTGGTTATGCCACTTGTCTTAATAATGTTCTTTTGCCTCTCCTTTTATTATATATAGATGTTAAAAAATAAAAAGCTAATGCGTGTAGGCGGTTGGAAGTTTTTGGTTTAAATAGAAGAAAACATATTTCGGATAACTAGATTAATACAGTTAAAGATGTTTTGTGAGTTTTATCAAATAACGTGTCCAATATTCTAAAAATAAATTTTCACTTTTACTTGTCAATTTTAGCATATCAAGAAAAGATAATATCTTCTTTCTGTATTGGTCAAAATTTGGACTAAACTTAATGACTGCAAATAGACGGGACATGGTCGAGGTCAAAGCCGATCACGGCTCAATGGCGAGGAGTCACCTAAAGAAGGATTAGCGCCGAGGTCGAGCAAAGAACGTATGGAAGCAACAGTTAGAATAAGTTTTAGAATAGAGAGAAGGAATATTCCATTGGATATACCTTCAATTGTACTTTTTAGGGTTTCTTAGGAATATCCCCTATAAATAGGAAGAGATAAAGAACAAACAAGGATTTCACTTTTCTGATATTGTAAAGGGTTGACTACAAAGAATACACAAAAGCTTGTCTTGTCTACTTATTCCATTGCTCAATATACATCTTTTATTCACAAGATCCAAGGATTTCTTGTCCACTTTCATTTTCTATTATCCCACGTTGTTGTCAGGAAGGAGAATCATCCAAGTCATCTAACATTTGGGTGATAAATTCCTCCTTATTACATTTATTGCCATTGTCTACATTTATTGCATGCTTTCGTTACTACATTCATTAACAATCATTGAGCATTTGTAGTTGGCATTCAATATTACTGGACTCAGTCCTACATCATCAATATATCTAAACTTCAGATCTAGTAGTTATTATATTTAACTAGAATTCACCTTCTATTTACTCATTAATCCGTTTAAGAAAAGGTTTAACACCTTTTTAGTAAAACAATTTGGCATCGTCTGTGGAGAGGTTCTAGTTAAAATTTTAGTTTTTTCTAGATCTAAAAAAACAGCCATCTGTTTCCTATTTGTACGAGCTAACAATGGCAGGAAAAGAAGATGAAAGACTGAAAGCAGTAGTGGATGTCACTGCCAACCTCCTAAACACCATCAACGAGGTTGACAGAGAAGACGAGGAGAATGTGACGCCGAGTGCCACACCCAGGTAAAGTGACTCACC
Source organism: Nicotiana tabacum (assembly GCF_000715075.1). NCBI lineage: Eukaryota > Viridiplantae > Streptophyta > Magnoliopsida > Solanales > Solanaceae > Nicotiana > Nicotiana tabacum. Next base: position 117,713,323 of record NC_134083.1, read on the forward strand.
TCCCCCTCATGGGAGTGTAACCGCTTCACGCGAAAGGGGAGCCTCCACATCCACAACTGAGGAAGCGCCACCAGCAGTGAAAAAACTACTGGAGGCATGGTTGACAAGTACTCTAAACAACATACTCGACAAACCCGCTCAAGGGGCGAGTAGGAGCGTCGCACGAGCGGACACCACAGCAACCGTCAACGAGCAACCCGCTCCTCTCCCAGCAGGTAACACTCACACCGTTGTTGATGCAGGTAATGACGCGCTTGCACCCATTCTAAAGAAAATGGAAGAAATGGAGAACGAGAATAAAGCGCTCCGTGACCAAATGAGCGAGCACCAAAAAAGGGTTGATAAGATATCGGGCTCCCTGAAACTTTTACCAAAACGGGACGTCGACCGGTTCGTTGAACAGCCATACAGCGAGGAGGCATCCCCACATACCATACCCAAAACCTTCAAAATGCCACCATATTTGAAGATATATGACGACACAACAGACCCCGAGGACCATATAATATCATTACGTCACGGCGGTAAAGGGCAACGACCACTCGAAAGAGCAGGTACCATCAGTGTTGCTAAAGAAGTTCGGCAAAACCCTAACAGGGGGAGCCTTAACATGGTACTCACAATTACCAGCACGTTCGATAACGACGTTCGAGGAGATGGCCGATAAGTTTGTCACCACCCACGCCGGGGCTAAGAAAGCAGAAGCCGGGGTAAATGACATATTCGTCGTCAGACAATCGCCTGGCGAGGGACTTAGGGACTTCCTCGCCCGGTTCAACAGAATAAGAATGAGCTTGCCAAACGTATCAGAAGGGATGGTAGTGGCAGCCTTCCAAAATGGGTTGAACAGGAATGGGTCGAGGGCGACCGGAAAGTTGTTAAGCAGACTCATGAAATACCCTCCCACCACCTGGGAAGAAATTCACAACGCCTACTCTGCCGAGGTAAGAGCAGGCGAGGATGACCTCAACGGTCCAACTCAACGGCTAACATCAGTCCAAACGGAGTCGAGGAAAGACCGCCGTAACGATAGTCGAAGAGATCATTCAGGCCCACGCCTCAATCGAGAAAGGCACCAGCCATATGTCAGAATGGCCATCCCACCACCTCCTCGCCAAACAGAAGGGTCGTCTAGGCCATACGCTAGGACTCACCGAAACGAAAGAGGTATGCCTCCACTTTTATCTGCTCACAATTTATTTTGTTTCCCCTTCAGAAATAGTGTACGCCCTAGAGAAGCTCAGCCCGAAAGTGAAATGGCCGCAAAAGATGAAGTTTGACTAAAATTCCAGAAAGTCAAACGCCCTCTGTGAGTTCCATCAGGAGTGGGGCCATAAGACCGAGGACTGCATAGCCCTACAGGAAGAGGTGGTGGACATGCTTCACCAAGGACATCTAAGGGGGCTGATGAGCGACCGAGGAAGAGCCAATTTCGACCGCGGATGAGAACAACACCAAGGCCCTCCAAAGCCACCCTCCCCCGCCTGCACCATCCAAATGATCATCGACGGAGGCGATGAAGCAGCAATCAACCACGTGAAGTTCACCACCACACACAAACTGAAGCGGTCGATTACCCATGAACGGTATGATGACCTCAAAGACAGTATCATCTTCGATAAGTTAGATATCCACAGTTTTGACCTTTCCTCACTTCGATGCTCTTGTCATTACTCTACGTATTTCAGATACTGATGTAAAAAGAATAATGGTAGATGACGGGAGCGACACGTGTATTATCCACCCCCTAGTTGTCGCACAAATGAGACTCGAGGACAAAATAGTACCGCGCTGCATAACACTAACATGTTTTAACAATGTAGTTGAACGAATCTCAGGAGAGATAACGCTGCCCGTTTTGGCCGGGGGCGTCACCCTCGAAACAACGTTTCATGTCATGAACCAGGACACAACCTACAACGCCATCATAGGACGACCTTGGATACACGCCATGAGGGCCATCTCGTCCAGCTTATACCAGGTCATCGAGTTTCCTACCCCGTGGGGAATATTCAGCATTCGTGGTGAACAACGCACGGCCCAAGAATGCTACCGCATCGCCCAAGATTGCACATACACTCAACAGTTAAAAAAAGAGGGCTCAAGAGCATAGAAATTACCGAAGTCGGGGCCCGAACACGATAAACAAAAAGACGTCATCAAAGACCCCGCCATTATAGAAGCCACAGGATCAACAGTGGAAGACCTCGACCCCGTCCAACTGGATAGCAACGACCACAACAAAAAGGCTTATATCGGCCATAAACTCTCAGAACCAGGAAAATTTCATAAATTTTTAATTGACAACGCCGATATGTTTGCTTTCTCCCATGCAGATATGCCAGGTATCCCGAAAGACATTGCTACACACAAGCTGAACGTCGATCCACTCTACCCACTAGTATGATAAATCAGAAGAAAATTCAACGAATCAATCAATGAGGTCGTCCGCGAAGAGGTAGAAAAATTGCTTGCCAACGGCTCCATCCGAGAGTCAAAATACCCCTAATGGGTCGCCAACGTGGTCATGGTCAAGAAGAAAAATGGGAAGTGGCGCATGTGCGTGGATTTCACAGACCTAAACAAAGCCTGCCCGAAAGACTCCTTTCCGTTGCCCCACATCGATCAACTCATCGACGCAACAGCGGGGCATGAGTTGTTAAGTTTCTTGGACGCCTACTCAGGCTACAACAAAATCCTCATGGAGGAGGAGGACCAGGAAAAGACCACTTTCATCACCCACCAAGGGACGTACTGCTACAGAGTCATGTCGTTCAGGTTGAAGAATGCAGGGGCGACTTATCAAAGGCTGGTCACTAAGATGTTCAAAGACCAACTCGGCAAAACAATAGAAGTCTATATAGATGATATGTTGGTCAAATAAAAAAGAAAGGAGGACCACATCGACCACATGAAGGAAGCCTTTGATATACTAAGGCGATACGGCATGAAGCTGAACCCCAAAAAGTGTGCCTTCGACGTGTCCTCTGGGAAGTTCCTCGGTTTTCGCAAAGAGGCATTGAGGTCAACCCCGACAAAATCAAAGCCATTGAGGGAATACCTGAAATATTGACCAGTAAGAAACAGGTATAGAAACTGACCGGCCGTATAGCCGCCCTGTCGAGGTTCATCTCACGGTCCTTTGACAGATGCCACAAATTCTTCAACGTGCTCAAAAATGACAACGGACTCCAGTGGAATTCGGAGTGCATCGAGGCCCTAAGAGAACTAAAGGCATACTTGTCCTCGCCCCCGCTACTCGCCAAAGCAGAACCCGGCGAGCGTCTCTTAATCTACTTGGCCGTATTAGACGTCGTAGTAAGTGTAGTGCTGGTCCGTGAGAACAAAGGTACGCAATCTCTAATCTATTATATTAGCAAAACCCTGGTCGATATCGAAGCGAGATACCCCCACCTCGAAAAGCTAGCCCTGGCATTGGTCATAGCTTTACGAAAGCTTAGACCCTATTTTCAATGTCACCCCATCTCGGTGGTCACGACCTTCCCCCTAAGAAGCATCCTGCATAAACCCGAGCTATCGGGGAGATTGGCCAGGTGGACCATAGAATTAAGCGAGCACGATATAACATATCAGCCGTGAACAGCGATAAAGTCGCAAGTACTCGCCGACTTCGCCGCCGATTTTAGTGCCAAAATAATGCCTGAGGTCGAGCAGCAAGCTTCTCATACCTCTCCCAAGTTACCCGACCTATGGGTCCTATACACCGACGGCGCTTCCAACGCGTCAGGATCTGGACTGGGACTCATACTCGAGGTCCCAATAGGCGAAGTCATCCGCCACTCCATACGGTGCCTTAATATGACTAACAATGAGGCCGAGTACGAGGCCGTAATTGCAGGACTAAGACTAGCTCTCAAGTGTGGAGCACGACGAGTCATCCTCCAATGTGACTCACAACTTGTTGTCAACCAAGTCACAGGGACTTTCCAAATCAAAGAACAGAGGCTACAAAAATACCAGGCAGAAATTCATAAACTACTGCCGAAGTTCGACGAATGTCAACTCGACCAGATACCTCGAGCACAAAACATTGAGGCAGATGGCCTCGCCAAATTAGCAGCAGCCACCAAGAATATAAGCGGAAAGGAAAACGTGGTTACCCTCCTCCATTCGTCAATAGACCAAATCGAGGTACACTCTGTAAACTTAACATGGGACTAGCATAACCATATTATAGCATATTTGCAGGAGGGAGTACTCCCATCAAACATAAAAGAAGCCAAGAAGCTTCGAATGCAGGCAGCCAGATACAACATCGTCAACCACGACTTGTACAAAAATCATTTGGTGGATCCTTGGCGAAATGCCTAGGGCCAAAAAAAAACCAGGCGCGTCCTCAAGAAAGTACTCGAAGGCCACTGTGGAGCCCACACTGGCAACCGAGCCCTCGTTAGATGCCTCATACGAGCAGGCTATTACTGGCCCACTATGAAAAAGAAGTCGCCGACTTCGTCAAGAAGTGCGAGCAGTGTCAGAAGTACACACCAATGATACACCAAGCGGGCGAGCACCTCCACTCAATCACATCGCCATGGCTGTTCATTAAATGGGGAATGGACATCGTTGGACCACTTCCAGCAGGACGAGGTAACGTACGATTCCTTTTGGTTTTAACTGACTACTTTTCTAAATGGGTAGAAGCAGGTGCATTCGCCCAAATACGCGAACAGGAAGTTATCGCATTTATATGGTGGAACATCATATGCCGCTTCGGCATCCCCAAAGAAATCAATTGTGACAACGGACCCCAGTTCACCGGGAAAAAGACCGCCGAATTCTTTGAGAATTGGCACATCAAGCGAATACTCTCCACGCCATATCATCCTGCAGGCAACGGTCAAGCCGAATCCTCCAACAAAACAATATTGAACATTATGAAGAAGAAGCTCGAGGACGCCAAGGGACTGTGGCCGGAACTACTACCAGAAGTGCTATGGGCATACCGCACCACGCCAAAAACAAAGCACAAGAGAAATTCCATACTCACTAATCTATGGGACTGACACAGTGATACCAGTCGAAGTCGGAGAACCAAGTTTGCGATACTCCAATGAGAGCGGACCAAGCAACGACGAGAATAGAAAGCAAGACCTTGACAAAGCAGACGAGCGAATAGACATGGCTTACATAAGAATGATAGATCAGAAATAGCAAGCAGGACGGTACTACAACAAAAAGGCCAAAGTAAGACCACTCAAGGTCGGGGACTATGTACTCAAGGCCAAAACACAAGCGAGCAAAGACCCAAGAGAAGGTAAACTAGGAACCAATTGGGACGGGCCATACAAAATCACGGCGGCAGCAAATAAAGGATCATTCCAACTAGAAACAATGGAGGAAAAGCTATTGCCAAACAACTGGAACGTCACCCACCTCAAATACTTCAACTTCTGAAAATGGACGTCCTATAAGTCGTACTCTTTTTCCCTCACCCGGGTTTTCTCCCCATTGGGTTTTATCAGGGAGGTTTTTAATGAGGAGACAAAGAGGGCGTCTTAAAGTTTAAGTGTTGAATTCATCGCCCCGCCTATCGACTACTTCTCCAGGCCGAGCGATGAAGGGACTAGATAGACTGGAACTTCTCAAATGTATGTATGGAACAAAGAGAAACATGTAATATTCTCCAATGAATGAATAAACAAAGCAATATGCAGCATTCTTGCACAACTCCACCAAAGTTGCACATCACACCAACGCAGAGATTATGCATTCGACATTGCTCGAATTATTTTACATTCGACCTCGCTCGAATTAACTTACATTCGACACCGCTCGAATTATTTTACATTCGACCTCGCTCGAATTATTTTACATTCGACCTCGCTCGAATTACTTTACATTCGACCTCGCTCAAATCAATCAAACCTCAACCTCATTCGAGCTAACTTATATTTGACCTCAATTCGGTCCATATTCGACTCCGCCCAAATCAACCTTACATGCAAACGGCCGAAAAGTCAGGGACTTTCTCACAAAAGAAAACGCCAACAAGAGAGGGAAAAGGGAAAGAGAAAATCTGAAAATACATGGCAAAAAGACAATTGTTCCATTTCAACTGTTCAGCTCCAATACATTTTACAAAGGGCCTGAGAGACGCCCCCACAAAAATAGCAAAACAAAAAAAAACTAAGTACAAAGGCTTCACGCCGCATCATCCCCATCAGCATCATCGGCATACTCATCATCATACCAAGGGTCGGAGGCAAGCCCATCCAAGGCGTCTTCATCATCATCCCCGACGGGCATACCATGGTTGTAACCATAACCCTCATGAGCTGCGCGTGTCTTGACACGAACGTCTTCAAGCTCCGCCTCGGAAACCTTCCCGGCAGCCTTCAAAGACTTATACACGTCAAGTTGGGACTCAGTGTGAACCCACATCTCGTACAACTCCCGTGACATACTAGAATCAACAGAAGTACGAGAAGTAGACGGTTGGGCCTGTTGTTGCTCCTTCTCAACCTTTAAGGTGACGACCTGATCATTCAGCCCAAATAGCTCTGCCTCCAAACCCTTGATCCACTCCTCCAACCTTGCCACCTTGAGCGCCGAAGTCTCCGCCTTGCTAGCTCGCTCAGACCTACAAACACATAGGGTACCCTCTAAGGCTGCTGCCTTCGCCACGGCGGCCATCCTGGTTCTCTCGACCAGGTTCAGCTCTTCGACCCTAGCGCTTAACTTTGGCCTCAAGTCGACGACCCTGGCCTCACTTTGTTCAAGCTCGACCTTTAAGGACGCCACCTACACCTGGAGATCTGCATTCTCAGCCATCATCCCTTTGCTCACTTCGAGCTCATCCTCCTTAGACCTCAGCATCCCTTCCAACACGCTGCATTGGCCGATGGCCCTCATAATCTCCTCATCTTTCTCCTTTAGCTCCTTATCCTTCTGCTTGATCTCATCGCGTAATGCTTGGAACTGGCCATCCTCACCAACAATTTTTACCATCATTCGGTGTTTAGATCGATACTCTCTATACTTAGATTCCATCCTCTTTTAGAGAGTCGTCCTCTGCTCCTCTCATCGGTCACGCTCAATCTCCAAGATGAGAGTCTGACACGCAAAGGAAAGCAAGTCAGCAAGAGTAAACAGCACATATGAAATGGATAAACTTTGGAGGAAAGAAGTGAAAACATACTCGCAAGGCCATGCCCGATATGACCAAAGACAGATCCGCATCCCTTAGCATCTGCAACGTCCTATTTTCAGCTTCCGCACACAAAGGAACAAAGGACGGTGCCGCCTGTACCGAGTCGACCAAGAGGTTATAGCTCACGGGAATGACTATGTGCCGATTAGGACCCTCCGTTCATATCTCCACGCGAGTAGACCTCTCCTCGAAGGCCCGTACCTTCTCAGGGTCGATGTCTGAGCCAGAGTCATCGTCCTCCACAGGAATGACTCTATCTCTCCCGACCGTTGATGATGAACCAACTTCAATAGTCCATGTAGGCTCTCCTCTGCCACGGACCCCCTTAACCTCGGATGTCCTCTTCTCCATGACAGCACCCGCCGCAGGAACAACCTCGATATTTGGTGAAGCCACCGATTTTGTTTCCAAAGCGATGAGCCTTTGCGGATCAACGTCAGCAACAATGGCCTTCTCAGTCTCCACCCTTCGTTTCTTCCTCGATGACGCCTCCTCCTCGCCGTGAGACGATTCGTCGACTAGGTGCAAGATAGGCTGAGAAGAGATCTCATCTAGCACAGCAACAGTTCGAGGGGCGGAGTCCCTCAATGGCAGAGCTTGAGTCTGACCTCCTCGTGCAGACTCAGCAAGAGCGAATTGCATCCCGACCGAGGCAACCGCCTGGTGAAATGCAAGCACCGGAGCCTTCGCCTTCTTGGAAGTTCGCCAACCTAGCACTAAAAGAAAATCACATCAAAGGACAATAGTGAACGGCAATAAGTCGAAAGGTAAAAATAACACTTATTGGACGAGGGCTTGGGTCCAAAGAGCCTATGGAAGGACGCCCAGATGCGGATTCCCACGGCGTGGGGTAACACGCGAGCTACCCAATCTTTAATATCAAAGACGAGAGAAGGTGGACGCTTCTCAGCTGAAAACAAAAAGTCGTGAGCAGGTCAAGAACAAAAAAAAAAAGAAAAAAAAAGAGAAGAAATAATGAGCAACATATGGCAAGCGACCATAGACCCTTACGATTATAGTTCCATTGCTCGAGGAACCCGGTCGGATCCGCCACTAGGTGCTCGGTCCTGATGAAGAAGTATTTATGCTAGAACTACCGGTTTGCCTTATCATCCATCCCGGCCACCAATCCTTTGGTCCCACGATGCCGTAGATGTATCAATGTTCCTCTATAAAAAATTGGGCGAGAAGAGATATAGCAGATGGCGGATAGTGACCTCGCAGCCGGCCAACTCTGCCTACTTCGCCAGCATTAGAAAAACCTTATATAAATAGGGGGAGAGCTGCGCCGGGCAGACGTTGTAAAAATAGCAGAACTCCTCCGCTAATAGGGGGAGAGAAAGAGAAAAACCGACTAGGAACGGATAGACGTAAAAAGCGCAATATCCGGGTCAGTGAACATGTACTATGTTGCCCCCCGCCGGAACAATTTTAACGTGAGAAGGAATACCAAATTTGGATTGGAGGGCGGCTATTTGACTCGGTCCCGTTTTAGAGAGTACCTGAGCGGGGGCAGGTTCTTTTGGAAAGTCATTTCTGACCAAAGGGTTCTGATCACGCCCAATTATGCCTTGCAAAAAGGACTACGCGGTCGCTGCAAATATAACCCGGTTCAAGTCCGGAGTCGAATCCCACAGGGAACTAACCTATTCACTACAACCTTAAATTATGCTAATGATAAGCTCATACAACTTCCGAATGCAAGAGTTTTATGAATAATCAGTGGAATTTATTCAGCCAAGGAAAAATGACACTAAAATTAGCAATAATCAAGACTAAAATTGAATTCAAGGGTAAAAGGATCTAGGGCTATTGATTTCCCTAATTGACGGATTAATTCTCAACTCTTTAGCTATAATCTCGCTGTAATACTCTATGAGGTTTATGAGTTCCGGGCTACCGTAATTACCTTTCGATCAATTACGATAATTGACTAGAAGTATTCTCTCGAACTACTCTAGTTAACAATTTATGCAACTCAGAATTATCCCACCAAAGCTTCGTTATTTCTAACCCCACTTTTAAATTTAAGTAATTAATCTCTTAACTTTCCCAAAAGTGGTGTTGTTCAATAACAATCTAACCAAGTGTTCTTTCTCAAGCAACACAAGGTGAATAGACACGATTAATCAAGGGCCCTTTCAATTAACCACAATACAATACGTAATTGAACAATCATAGAACAAACACGGCTCAATTATAACAAAATAGAGTCAAGACTTCATCCAACAATTGGTTCCAACAACCCTAGACAATAGGTTTAGCTACTCATACTAATGGAAAACAAATCACTAAAATAATTCATAATCAACAAATAGAAGTATGAAGAAGATGATGAAAACTCTTAGGAATTTATCCATCTTCTCTCCCTCGTTCTTGCCTCTAAAATCTTCTAAAAACAGCTATCTCTCACTTCTAGGTGAGTTTAGGTTTCATATAGGTTTAGGTTAGTCGCCTAGGAAATTACATAATTAACCCTGCATGTTTGGCTTTCGTCCGCCTGTCCGCGGGCGCGGATTCGACCGCGGATCCGGCCGCGAATTTGGACTGCCTCACTGCCTTGAGTTCGCGGACCAGTTCGCGGCCCACTCCACGGCCGCGCACTTGGAGGGGTCATTTCGCTTGCTTTTCTTGCTCCTTTTCGACCGGGCTAACCTTCGATTGCCCTTTCACATTCCATGTTGACTCCAAAACACTCGTTAGCTCCCTCCTAGCTCGGAGTAGCTCCTGCAAAGCATCAAATTCTTAATTAGAGCATTTTGTTATCTTTTAGCATTCAAATATCAATAAAGTGCGGCTAAATTAGAGTGTAAGTAGTGTCTAAATTGCATGAATATAGCCTACTATCAACACCCCACACTTAAACCATTGCTCGTCCCCGAGCAATCAAACCACACTCTAAGAGGCCTAACTTCACTGAGCGACTTCCCTACTCGTCACACCAAGAATATTTCACATAAATTGAGTACATTAGTGCAACATCTACACCTCAAGAGTTGACTCCCTCTAGCCACGCAATGTTCCTAACCGGCTTACTTACTCTATATCAAAGGTCCAGACTTACCTCTCCTTCATGAATCAAGTGTCTGCTCACAACAAAAGAGACTCATTTCATAATAAGTAAAATTCACACACACTGAGGAACTTTAAAAGGAACAGAATTCACTTACCCTTAGAAATGACATTCTTGTGCCACAAAAAATGCACTATAGGCTTGCCCGTAGTGTACGACTCTACTAATTGAGCTCACTCAGTCTAGGATCAAGTAGGACTATATTTGGATGTAATGTAGGTTGTAGGTTGGGTAGGATATATTTGGATATATAATAGTGACTACACCTCCCTAAGCACTTTAATACATTTATTTTACAATCAAGTCCACACCTAAGTTAAACCAATATTTTCATTTTTAACACCACATATACCACCCCACACTTCTTCTTTGAGCATATTCACCTTAAAAGCTACAAAATATTTATTACCAATCAACATGATACACTATTAAAAATGTTCTTCTCTTTTCTTCTTTTTTTTTTCTTTTTTTCACAAGTGGCCTTTTCCAACAAGATATACATTTCTCCTTATTTTCTAGTTCCACTCAAAAGCTCCATCAACTATCCCACACTTTATCCTTTGTAAATTCATAGTATTTCCAGTGCTTACGAGAGGTAAAGGATTCAAAAAGATGGTCAATTCAAACAAGGGATAGGGCTTGTAATGTGATTGCCAAGGAAACAAGATTACAAGTTCAACGGGGTTAACTATGGTACATAGCAAATAGGTGGGTGGAGTATGTATATATATGGTTCAACAAAGAAATGCCTATATCATTTTCCAGACTAAACAAGACTACTATTTCGCTGCAGACACACAGGGCAAGTTCTAGGCGTTAAATGTCGTGCACAGAATATAACAAGCCTCCCACAACCATGGCACATGACTCATTCCAGATTAGATCATCAAACACTCAGATCAGGGTACTTCAGCCAAATTAAGAGCATACATTTTAAGACCTTCTTACAAGAGTCAACAAATGAGCCTAAGCGTCACACTAAAGTAACCGCTATATTCAAGGCATTACGAACTCAAACAAGGCTTCCTATTTTAATTTTGCCCATAGCCCATAAGTTCCTAACTAAAAAATAAAAAGCTAACTACACCCGGTTCAAACAAAACCCTTGGAAAAGAACCGTGGTTTGAAGAAAAACCAAGGGGAAATTGATACACTACTACAAAAGAAAATCTTTTTTTTTCTTTCGACTTTAGTCCCTCAAGAAATACGTCGAATGATATCCATCGTTGGGCCAAGTCGAAATTGATTTATACAAATAAACTACGAAACTATCTATATACAACAAAGTACCCCCCTACCCCCACACTTAAAAAGATGGCATGTCCCCATGTCATACAAAGTAAAGTAATGTGAGGTAAGGGAACTTCCCTGGTGGATCAATCTTGATCGGAGACAGTGCCAGGGTCGAGATGACATGCTCTCCCCAGCGCACGCAGCCAGCCCATGATTTTCTTTTCTGACTTCGCATTTTGGGTTGCCAAAGCATCAACTCTGGTCCCCAATTCCGTGACGGAAGTGCGCAGTCCTGCCATGTCTTGTTCTAGGGCTGTCATTCGCGTACTCCGTCTGCCCTGGGATGGTCCTTCAGCCACTGCAGCTTATTCATGTGGGGGTGAGGTAGGTTCAACCTTTTTCTGCCCTTCGTCGCCCTCTTCCGACGCATTAGAATCGTCACTATGAGTTGCCCCTGGTGACACCGGGTCTTTCCCGATGGTCACTTTGTCTGCCCGAAAACTTTGCTTCTTTCTTTACCATGCCATCCGCATTTGGGTTCTCAGGCACCTTGCTGCCCGGCATAATCTAGTGATCAGAGAGGGGGAAAAGAACCCATACCTCTTCTGTGTTGAACGGACGAACATCTCAGACTGAAGAACCTTGGCCACATTGAAGTCGTAGCCATTCACGAAGCACCATATCAAGGCAGCTCTCGGACCATTTACCTCTGTGGTGTTGTGGGACGGCAGTAAGCGACTGTTGATGATGTACAACCAGCATTTTCCTTCAAAAGTGAGTGAGGAAGAGTGTAGCTTTGATCCCGGCACAACCCACACTACCTTTTTGTATGGTGCACAGATATTTCTAAAAAACCTGTTCCATGTGATGGGTTCTCTCCTGTAAGTATCATAGAAATCCTCCTCCCCATTGAATTCAGGCAATCGATACACTCTACCTGATGGCTTCTAACGAGGCATCCACCCTCGTGTGTCGCACAGTGCATATTCTATCCTCATGTTCAGGGCAGTTGGCATAGAACTCCCGAACAAGCATCAAGTTACCCTCCTCCGACTCTTCGAAAACGTTGTCCAATCTGCGCCTGATCAACTCCCGATATATATTAGGGCATTCATCCTGGAGGGACGCCCTGCCAATACCCCTTTCCGGTACAGGTTTTTAGTGGCCTTCAAACTGAAACGGTCTTGGGCAGCTCTGGAGACAAACCTGGTGCGATCAAATTGAGCTGCACTGGTTGGTGCCCGACCCCGAGATGAGCCTCCATGACCACTTGAGGAGGCCCCGGTAGCGCGTCTCTTCCTTGAAGGTTGCATGTTACCTACACAATAAATACTACTATCAGTGGAGAGAGGAATATGTGTCCCAATGGCGGTTACTCAGACTTCACTCGCACAATTGGTCACAATTTATCTTCAACACTCATTAAGGCAAATCAACAAACAGGTAGTGTGCATATGTACCCCCAAGTCACCCAAAGACCCAATCAGACTACCATTCCTCACAAACCCAACAATGGCTTCCTCCAAATCAATCAATTCAAATAGCCTCCATACACCACATATAAACCACAATCCAAATCCCAGACAAAAGTACCTATGATTTTACTACCCTATACAGAAAAGGAAAAAAAAAATACTAAGAAAGAGGAATAAAATCATGTACTTACTTGGAGATCTTGAGAAGAACGGAGGTTGGAGATCGGTTGAGTGGAGAAGAAAAGGAAGGAGAAGAGTCTTGTGTTAAAAGGAAAATATGGGGGAAGGGAGGAGTTTGGGTTCTTGAAGTTAGGAAGGGAAGAAGAGAAGTGGGGGGGGGGGAAGTGAGGGGTTTGGGTTCTTGAAGTTAGGAATGGAAGAAGAGAAGTGGGGGAAGTGAGGGTTTGGGTTAAGGAAAAGAAGGGGGTTGGGGATTAAAAATAAAAAACATACCTGGATACGCCCGCGCATCCGCGCCCCAATCCGCGGTCCAATCTGCGGTCGCGGATTCTGGGTAGAGGGGGTCCCAAAATCTGCACCCCAATCCGTGGTTCGATCCGCGGCCGCGGACGGGGGGCAGAACACAGGCTAAAATCCGCGGCCGCGGATCTCCGTTTCCAGCCAAGTTTTATGTTTGCCGCACTTTTTACCTATTCCTGGGTTAATTTCGACCCTCGAATCCTTCCGATGCGCATGATCTTTGGCCTGCACACTAGTAGGTCGGTCAAAGTCATTCAAAATCAGTTACAACAACCAAAGTAAGAAAAATAATGGGTTGCTCCCAAAAAGCGCCTAAGTTAACGTCGCGGCACGACGATTTACAACAAACCATGGGTTGCCTCCCAGGAAGCACCTGATTTAACATCGCGGCACGACCCAGGCTTTCATTATCACTCCTCATTTGCGTACTGGGGCTCTTCCAAAGTTATCACCACCCTATCCCCTTTCTCTTCGACCATTCCAAGGTAATGTTTCAACCTTTGCCCATTTACCATGAACTTGTTTGTCCCATCTTCGGATTCAATCTCCACAGCTCCACTTGAGAACACTTGCACCACTCCGAAGGTACCTGACCATCGGGACTTCAACTTACCCGGAAATAACCTCAATCTCGAGTTGTATAACAACACTAGATCTCCGGGCTTGAAGTTCCGATCTAAGATGTGCTTATCATGGATCATTTTCATCTTTTCTTTGTATAATCTAGCATTTTCAAATGCATGGAACCTGAATTCCTCGAGCTCATGTAACTCAATGACTCTGCTGGTGCCTGCGGTCTCTATATCCAGATTCAGCTGCCGCAGTGCCCAAAGTGCTTTATGTTCGAGCTCTACCGGAAGGTGGCATGCCTTTCCAAACACCAACTTGTACAGTGAAATACCAATTGGAGTTTTGAATGCTGTGCGGTATGCCTATAATGCATCATCCAACTTCTTCGCCCAATCGGTCCTTGTTGCATTCATTGTCTTTGTCAGGACACTTTTAATTTCTCTATTGGACACTTCAACTTGCCCGATCGTCTGTGGGTGGTATAATGTGGCTACTCTGTGGCGAACTCCATACTTTTCCAACAGACGTGCGAACGTTTTATTGCAAAAATGGGTTCCACCATCACTGATTATAGCTCTCGGGGTGCCAAAATGTGTGAAGATGTTTTTCTTTAGGAAACTTGTTACCCCTTTTACATCATTGGTTGGGAGAGCCACCGCTTCGACCCACTTAGAGACATAGTCAACCGCTACCAATATATATTTGTTACCATACGAACTGACGAACGGCCCCATAAAGTCGATCCCCCACATGTCAAAAACCTCCACCTCTTGAATTGTGGTCATCGGCATCTCGTGACGGCGAGATATGTTGCATGTCCTTTGGCATTCATCGCAACTTTTGACCCAAGCATGGGCATCCTTGAACAGAGTAGGCCAATACAATCCCGATTCCAACACTTTTGCTGCTGTCCGGATTCCTCCAAAGTGTCCACCATATGGTGAAGAATGGCAAGCCTGCAAAACAGAAGGTTGATCTTTCTCAGGGATAAACCTCCGGATCATGTTATCTACACATATTTTAAACAATAGAGGTTCGTCCCAATAAAAGGCTCGACAGTCGCGGAAGAACTTTTTTTTTTGAATTGAGGAGAGTTTATAAGGTACAATACCGCTTGCTAAATAGTTAGCAATATCAGCATACCATGGCGTCTCCTCCATTGTCACAGCAAGTAACTGTTCATACGGGAATGTCTCTATTATGTCTTCAACCTCCATTCTCTTTTCAGCTCCTTCCAATCTTGAGAGGTAGTCTGCCACTTGATTGTTCGTCCCCTTTCTGTCACGAATTTCCAGATCGAATTCTTGTAGCAAAAGAACCCAGCGAATCAAGCATGGCTTTGACTCTTTCTTTGCTATCAAGTACCTAATTGCTGCATGGTCAGTATAAATAATAACTTTTGAACCAATTAAGTACGACCTGAATTTGTCGAAGGCAAACACTACAGCCAGCATTTCCTTTTCCGTTACAGTGTAATTGAGTTGTGCACCGCTAAGCGTCCTACTTGTATAGTAAATCGGGTGCATCATCTTGTCTTTTCGTTGTCCCAAGACTGCTCCTATAGCATAATCACTGGCGTCGCACATGAGCTCGAATGGTTGCTCCCAGTTGGGTGCAACAATGATGGGTGCAGTTATCAGTCTCTTCTTCAGCTCCTCAAATGCCAACCTACAATCATTAGAAAACACAAAGGGTTGATCCTTTTCAAGAAGTTTACATAAAGGGTTAGCAATCTTGGAAAAATCTTTTATGAATCGCCTGTAGAACCCGGCGTGCCCAAGGAAACTTCTCACTGCCTTGACCGAAGTGGCGGTGGCAATTTCTCAGTCACATCAACTTTAGCATGGTCGACCTCAATTCCCTTACTGGACACTCGATGCCCCAAAACTATTCCTTCTTGTACCATAAAATGGCACTTTTCCCAATTCAGCACCAAATTTATCTCCACACATCTTTTGAGCACTCTTCTTAAATTGTGAAGACAATCTTCAAATGAATCCCCCACCACGGAGAAATCATCCATAAACACCTCCATAATATCCTCCACCATGTCAGTGAAAATGGCTAACATGCACCGTTGGAATATAGCCGGTGCATTGCAAAGTCCAAAGGGCATTCTCCGAAAGGCAAAGATGCCATATAGACAAGTGAAGGATGTTTTCTCTC
The DNA here is from genome assembly GCF_000715075.1 of Nicotiana tabacum. Lineage (NCBI taxonomy): Eukaryota > Viridiplantae > Streptophyta > Magnoliopsida > Solanales > Solanaceae > Nicotiana > Nicotiana tabacum. The sequence continues at coordinate 117,729,491 of NC_134083.1, forward strand.
TATCTTCCAAGGCTATTGAGATCTGGTTATACCCCGAGTATCCGTCCAAGAAACAGAAGTGGGACCGCCCAGCTAACTTGTCCAACATTTGGTTAATGAAAGGCAATGGGAAATGGTCCTTTCGAGTGGCTATGTTCAGTTTCTGATAGTCCATGCAAATCCGCCACCCCGTGACTGTACGAGTCGAGAACAACTCGTTATTTTCATTTTGTAAGACCGTTATTCCTCCCTTTTTCGGCACACATTGGACAGGACTGACCCAGTTGCTGTTAGAGATGGGGAAGATGATACCCACATCTAGCCACTTGATCACTTCCTTCTTTACTACTTCCTTCATATTTGGGTTCAGACGTCATTGATGTTCCCTGGAAGGTTTGTGCCCCTCTTCCAGAAGAATCTTGTGCATGTAAAAGGCTGGGCTGATACCCTTTATGTCTGCCATGGTCCAACCAATGGCAGTCTTACATTCTTGCAACACCTTCAATAGTTGCTCTACCTGCACAGATAGCAAACCAGATGATATAATAACAGGCAAAGTAGAATTAGGCCCCAAGAAAGCGTACCTGAGGTGGGCTGGAAGCGGTTTCAAGTCCAGCTGTGGTGGCTCCTCTATTGATGGTTTTGCAGGCGGTGTTGCTCTCTCTTCTAAGCGTAGGGGCTCGAACTGAGGTTCCCTTTTCCAGAATCCTTGACCTTCGAGAGCCATGACCCACTCTGCCAACCCTTCACCGTCCATCTCTTCCAAATTGATCAAGCAGGCTTCTAGTAGATCCTTGACATTAAGGGTCTCATCCTCTTCTTGCAGTATCACATCTACGGCCTCCACTAGTGAGCAGTTTGCAAATTCACTGGGTCTCCTCATGGATTGTTGAACGTTGAATATTATTTCTTCATTGTTCAACCTCATTTTCAACTCTTCAGTCTCACAATCAATTAATGCTCTCCTAGTGGATAAGAATGGCCTTCCCAGAATGATGGGTATCTCTTCATCCACCTGACAATCAAGAATAACAAAGTCTGCAGGAAATACAAAATTTCCCACTTGCACAAGCACATCATCAAGAATTCCTGTCAGTCTTTTGACTGTGCGATCAGCCAGTTGCAGCAACATTGAGGTCGGTCTAGCTCTGCCAATGCCCAGTTTTGTATAGATTGCCAAGGACTTCAAGTTTATGCTGGCTCCCAAGTCACACAATGCTTTAGCAAAAGCATAACTCCCAATAGTGCATGGGATAGTGAAGCTACCTGGATCAGACACCTTTTGGGCCATAGGTCTTGTCATTACCATGCTGCAGGTCTGTGTTAGAGTTACAGTGGACAGGTCTTGGAAGTCAAATTTCCGCGACATCAGGTCCTTCATCATTTTTGCATACCCTGGCCTTTCCCTCAAAATATCCATAAGTGGAATATTCAATTGAATCTGTCGAAGCATTTCCATGAATTTCCTGTATTGATCATCTTTCTTTTGTTTTGCCAATCTTTGATGGAATGGTGCAGGAGTCAATTTATGTCCATTACTTGATGTCTTTTCTTTGTTGGAAGCTTCTGGCACAAAAGGTGCCACCTGTTCTGAGACTTGTTCACCGTCCTTCTCCTTACCCTTGTCAACCTGTACTTGTTCAATTATAACCTCGGTGAGCTCTGCTGACTCATCTGCCTCTAATGTAACTGGAGTAGTTGGCGTAATCTCTCTCCTAAATTGAGCAACTTCTTGCTCTCTGTCTAAATCTCTTCCATTCCTGAGACTCACTGCCATTAGCTGATTTGGGTTATGCTCCTTTGGGTTAATATTTGTATCTGCAGGACAATGTTCCTTGGGGCGATTGTTCAAGGCCATAGACAGCTGTCCTAGTTGAGTTTCAATGCCTTTGATTGCTGAATCATGTGCTGCTAACTTTTCTTGCATCTTACCATTTGTTCCAATGAGTTGTTGCAGCATACCCCTGATTTCTACCATATTGTTGTCCTGTTGTTGATGAGGTGGTTGGTAGGCCAACTGTTGCTGGTGCTGCTGATTATAGCCCTGTTGTCTTTGATAAGGCACACCTTGACCTTGTGGTCGTGCGCCTCCAGAATTGGGGTTGTGTTGTGGCAGGTTGGGTCTGTACTGCTGGTTTGGTGCTGGTCCCCATTGTTGCCCACCTTGCCTCTGACCTCCAAAATTATTGACATAATTCATGTCTTCTCTAAAGCCCTGATTGTCATTCTCTCCACTCCGCGAGCACACATATGACTGGTTTATGCAAGGAGTGCACAATACTCCATTCATTGTATCAACAATGTGCACTTGCTTCGTACCCATCTCATCAATTTTCTTTGTCAGTATGCTCATATGAGTCATGAGAGTGGATATGTTATCTGCATGTGAATTGTTTGGGTCAAGAGCAACAGAATGCACTATTGGTGTAAGTGTCGTACCTCTAGCCATCCAGCCTGAATTTTGAGCCATCTTGTCAAGAAGAATCTTGCACTCTGTGAATGTCTTGCTCAAAAATGCACCCCCAGCTGAAACATCTACATTGGACTTCAAACTATCTGCTAAACCCATGTAGAATCTCTGTCCCAGCATCTGATCTGGAATGCCATGGTGTGGACACTTCACTAGCATACCCTTGAACCTCTCCCAGGTTTCTTGCAATGACTCAGTTGGTTTCTTCCTGAATTGTAATATCTCATCAATCTGCCTTGCAGTCTTGTTGGGAGGATAAAACTTGTTTAAGAACTGTTTGACTAATTCTTCCCAAGTAGCAATGGAGTTTATTGGGAGTGAATTCAGCCAAGTTTATGCATTTCCAGTCACAGAGAATGGAAACAGTAATAGCTTGATGGCTTCAGGAGTCATATTCGGCTGTCTTTGGGTCATACATATTGATAGGAAATTCTTCAGATGTTGTTGTGGGTCTTCAATGTATGACTCGGAGAACAGTCCCTTATTTTGCAACAGATGCAACATGTTGTTGGTGATCTGGAATGTCTCCGCTTGTATCTAAGGTACAACAATGGCGGTGGCTAAGTTATCAGTAGTTGGTTGTTCCCAATCATATAGAGCAGCTTCTGGCACAAGAGGTGCCACCACTCCATTGTTTGGGTCAACCCGATTATTTCGATTGTTTTCGTTGACATCATCCACGTTGTCCATTTCAATTTCGAGTGTGTATTTTTGTTGTAACTGTTTGTTCTTCTTGTTGGCTCGATTTAATGCCCTGAATGCTTTCTCGGGGTCTGAGAGTCCTTCAAAAAGTTCACCAGTCCTCGAAGAGCTTCTAGGCATACACCTGAGTCACAAGAGAATTCAAACGTGAGAATTTCAATGGAAAAATTTAAACACCGTAAGAAATTGATCTAAACTAAGAATCCTAGAAATTCTTCTAAGTTGTAATAAATAACATCGTTAGATCCCCGGCAACGGCACCAAAATTTGATCACGCACAACTATGCCTTGTAAAAAAGACTACACGGTCGCTACAAATATAACCCGGTTCAAGTCTGGAGTCGAATCCCACAGGGAACTAACCTATTCACTACAACCTTAAATAATGCTAATGATAAGCTCAGACAACTTTTGGATGCAAGAGTTTTATGAATAATCAATGAAATTTATTCAGCCAAGGAAAAATGACACTAAAATTAGCAATAATCAAGACTAAAATTGAATTCAAGGGTAAAAGGATCTAGGGTTATTGATTTCCCCAATTGCCGGATTAATTCTCAACTCTTTAGCTATAATCTCGTCGTAATACTTTATGAGGTTTATGAGCTACGAGCTACCGTAATTACCTTTCGATCAATTACGATAATTGACTAGAAGCATTCCCTCGAACTACTCTAGTTAACAATTTATGCAACTCAGAATTATCCCACCAAAGCTTCGTTATTTCTAACCCCACTTTTAAATTTAAGTAATTAATCTCTTAACTTCCCCAAAAGTGGTGTTGTTCAACAACAATCTAACCAAGTGTTCTTTCTCAAGCAACACAAGGTGAATAGACACGATTAATCGAGGGCCCTTTCAATTAACCACAATACAATACGTAATTGAACAATCATAGAACAAACACGACTCAATTATAACAAAATAGAGTCAAGACTTCATCCAACAATTGGTTCCATCAACCCTAGATAATAGGTTTAGCTACTCATACTAATGAAAAACAAATCACTAAAATAATTCATAATCAACAAATAGAAGTATGAAGAAGAAGATGAAAACTCTTAGGAATTTATCCGTCTTCTCTCCCTCGTTCTTGCCTCTAAAATCTTCTAAAAACAACTATCTCTCACTTCTGGGCGAGTTTAGGTTTTATATAGGTTTAGGTTAGTCACCTAAGAAATTACATAATTAACCCTGCGTGTTTGGCTTTCGTCCGCCCGTCCGCGGCCGCGGATTTGGACTGCCTCACTGCCTTGAGTTTGCGGACCAGTTCGCGGCCTACTCCGCGGCCGCGCACCTGGAGGGGTCGTTTCGCTTGCTTTTCTCGCTCCTTTTTGACCAGGCTAACCTTCGATTGCCCTTTCACATTCCATGTTGACTCCAAAACACTCGTTAGCTCCCTCCTAGCTCGGAGTAGCTCCTGCAAAGCATCAAATTCTTAATTAGAGCATTTTGTTATCTTTTAGCATTCAAATATCAATAAAGTGCGGCTAAATTAGAGTGTAAGTAGTGTCTAAATTGCATGAATATAGCCTACTATCAGGTTCGTAGGAACTACCTCCTCCACGATGGGGAAGCTTTCGTCCTCCTCAACCATGGGTTCCTCACCACCGGGAGGAATGGCTACCAATAAAGGGGTGGCATCAGAGACTCTATCAGAAGTATGAGGAAAATTTGACATCTTTTCGTAATAAAATATGTACAATGAAGTCAAAGAAAGAAAGTATCGACCAGGAAAGAAATCGAGGACTGAAACTGAAGGAGCTGTAGGAAATCGAAAACTGAGATCGGAGAAGAGGCTTAAAGAAGAACAAAGTGCATACAGAGTAGGAGATGCTAAAAGTTTCGATAATGAAGCCCCTCTCCTCTATTTATAGGGTTGGGTGGCACCTGAATCGAGGCAAAGAGCCGTCAATGGCACCAAAATCAAAGCGACAGAAGCACAGGAAACGACACACTACATTAGGAAGACGCGTAATGATGACGCGCGTGGCCATTACACCATCCTATGTCAGTCACGCCAACCACGACCCTGCTGACGATCGCCACCAGTTTGACCTCGGGCGATTCGATTCAATCATCACGACCAAATTTCCTCTGACTGGTTGTAGATAGAATTCGCTCATCGAGGACGTCCAAGAGCACAACCTCAATAAGCGGAGGGACTAACTGTATTGGTCAAAATTTGGACTGAACTTAATGACTACAAATGGACGGGACATGGTCGAGGTCAAAGCCGATCACGGCTCAATGGCGAGGAGTCACCTAAAGAAGGATTAGCGCCGAGGTCGAGTAAAGAACGTATGGAAGCAACAATTAGAATACGTTTTAGAATAGAGAGAAGGAATATTCCATTAGATATTTCTTCAATCGTACTTTTTAGGGTTTCTTAGAAATATCCCTATAAATAGGAAGAAATAAAGAACAAACAAGGATTTCACTTTTCTGATATTGTAAAGGGTTGACTACAAAGAATACACAAAAGCTTGTCTTGTCTACTTATTCCATTGCTCAATATACATCTTTTATTCACAAGATCCAAGGATTTCTTGTCCACCTTCATTTTCTATTATCCCACGTTGTTGTCAAGAAGGAGAATCATCCAAGTCATCTAACATTTGGGTGATAAATTCCTCTTTATTACATTTATTGCCATTATCTACATTTATTGCATGCTTTCATTACTACATTCATTAACAATCATTGAGCATTTGTAGTTGGCATTCAATATTATTAGATTCGGTCCTACATCATCAATATCTCTAAACTTCAGATCTAGTAGTTATTATATTTAACTAGAATTCTTAAGAAAAGGTTTAATATTTTTTTGGTAAAACACTTTCCTCTTATACCCACAATATTAATTACTCATTTCAAATTATTCTCTCAAATCCATTAAAAATATGCATCAATTAATATAGGTGATAAATTATACACTTCATTTATTATTTTTTAAGGAATGTGCAAAGTTCACATAGAACAAATAAAAATGAACGGAGAGAGTATAATCTAAGTCATCCAACGTAGACCGACATATTGAGACAAAAAACTATTATCCGCACTTAATACTTACCAAATTAGTAAATAATTTAATCTTAAGTGTTTGCTGTGTGATTATATACCACTTAAATTATAATTAAGTAATAAATTTTTATATACAAACACATGTATTGTATTAATTTGATTGGTACAAACATAGTAAATATTTGAAACTACAATTTGCGTTGAAAAGGCTAAGTCCATGAAAAAAATTTATTCACTTTTATTTTTAGACCGAGCTTATGTGTAAAATATGTATAATCTGATTAATGTGTATTATCACTTAAATTTATAACTCATATACTATAACTTAAATAGCTAACTAAACCACCCACCACCACCAAACCACGCTGCAATAAAAATCTCTCCTCTCTCTCTCTCTCGCTCGCACTAATTCAAATGATGAATTTGATGGAAGTGAATGATTGAATAATGGTAAATATGTCAGTTACGGAGCTGAAAGAACGGCACATGGCCGCTAACCAAACTGTAAATACTCTCCGTAAACGTCTCAAGCAGAAGCGTCTCCATCTACTTGACACTGACGGTTGCTCCTTTTCTTCATGAATTGCATATATTTAACTAAACAGGAGATCTAATTTTTTATTTTTTATTTTGGAAGTTGCTGGGTATGCAAGGTCACAAGGTATAACTCCTGTCAGCTTTGGCCCGACGGATCTGGTTTGTTGTCGGATCCTGCAAGGACATACCGGTAAGGTAGATATTTGTGCTTCTCTTCCTACACATTTACTCTACTGTTGCACCAAGGCTTGTATGTTGGAGCCAAACAACCTAAATTTTTAACTATTTATTGTGTTTGAAATTAAGCCTTAATGATTTTAGTTTAATCTGTTTTAGAAAATTACCAATTTGATCTCAGCAAGTTGCTCTCTTTGACCAACTGCTTCTAATAGGTTAACACTAACATGTATAGTGTATGTTTCGAAAGGATGGACTTACAGTTATGTATTGTTTGCTCCAATTCAGAGGTTGCCAACAAATTGCTGGCCTCGGTTTTCCTTTATATCGTTCTTCCATTTTATGATTTTCCTGATTCTATTGCCTAATAAGTTGTCACGGAATACGACATTATTAATTTTTTGCAGTCAAATCAGTAATTTCTGTTTCTTCATGAAAAATAGTAAATTTAGTGTAGTCGCTAGTTTGTGAAACCTTTTGTATTGTCTACACACTTGTTTATGCTGTGGTCTAAAGTCTTTCTTCATTATAGTGAAAATTTAATATGCATTTACTTTATGATCTACATGGAGTAAAGTTATATAGGAGCTCGATTTTTGTTTCTTTTTGAAACATAACATGGTGACAAATGGTGCATTTTTGTTTTAAGCATGTCTGGTCACGAGTTTATGACTCGGAACTGGGAAGAAAGAAACTTGTAGTTTTGATATGCTAGAGACACAATATTTTGGAAAAGGTTTGCTGTTATTTGTCCATAATATTTGCATCCAAAATATAAAATGTCTACAATGCCTTAACTAAATAAGCGGACTACAATGCCATAGCTAAATAAGCGGATAACTTCATATTTTCTCGCTACTTCTTTTTCTCTAAAAGTGAATATCTTTTCCAATGCAAAAAGTGATGACTGCAAAAATTGATCATTACATATCTAATACCTACTAAAAGTATTATATACTAGACAGCTGTACTAGTATTTAAGTGGCTTGTAATTCTCATAAATTTTCAACAAATACGATCAGAACCGTGGAAGAGGATGACAATTTGGTTAATGAGGAAGAAAATTCTATTTTTCAGATAAATTATTCTATTTTTTTTAGATGAAAGTGATGTCTCTAGTTGAATCCATGGCGTGACGTACTATAAATGAAGAGTGATTGTTTTTAGGCTCATCAAGGTGGGACACTAGAGATTTTAATGAGATGTAGGTTGGTGAAATTATAGAAGTATTAGAAGGTCCAAAAATTGGAATGACTTTTTCTAGTATAGACGAATTGTTTGATTTATACACGAAACAAGGAAACCAAAGGATTTAGTGTATTGAAATGATCAATATGTAAGATGTTGAGTCCACCAAGTACGTTTTTTCGTATGTCAGAGGTAAAACACTTTACAACAAGTATAGTGAGAGGACTAAATGTATAGATAGAGTTAACGATGTGATAGATGGTGAAGTAAGGTGCCCTGTAAGCAAGGTAGTTGAAGTGCATTTGCATCCAATTAACCCTGACATGCCTTAGCTTATTGTTGACCATAGGAAAATGACAAAGGCATTGAATAGGATAATTGAAACAATTGACAGATCAGTTATTAGAATTTGTGTGAGTGAGGTTTAGCATGGGGGTGTTGAGCGAATGGGATGCTTATCCGAGAACTAGAAATTTTATTCACAGTAACAGCTGAGGCTGTAGGAAGAATGCTAAGTCCATCCAAAAGCTTTTTTATGAAATGCAAGGAAAGGATAGGGCCTCCTTCATTTGATGGATGTAGACTCGGAAGTTAGATTGAAAAATGTTATTTGGATTCATCAGCAGGTAAAGGCTGCTTGTGGACCTTTATGATATAGTTAACTTTATTACCCCATACCTTGTGGACATGTATTGACTGCCATTTGCAACATTTATGAGTGTTAATCGCCTTTGTCCGTTAGTTTTTGGTGTGCGTTGATATAGCATAAAGACGTTGAAATATTTAGGTGGATTTTCTACTTGAATTTATGCTACGTGAGATATCCATCCAACTTGTATGTTGAGTGATCAATGCGAGAGCATATGAGCAAACAATAGGTCAACTTTTGCCTGACACTAGCCGTCGGTTTTGCCTATGACATATATATGTAAAGATGCCTACTAAGTTGAAAGGTGTTGCTGAATATAATATGTTGCAGCAAAGAATGAATTCAAAGCAAAGTATGGTTCACAGTAGAGGAATTTGAAAGAAGATGGGTCGAATTTACAGAAAGACATGATTTTTGAAAAGTAATAATTGGATGATCAAGTTGTATGGTGAACGAGAAAGTTGGGTACTTTTTAATCTCATAAATCTACTCTGTTGGGATGAGATCTACACAAGCAAGGGAATGCATTCCTTGTTTGATGGTTATGTGAATAGTAGAAGTACACTTTATAATTCTGTTGAATAGTAAGAGCTTGCAATTATAGCAAAATGTGACAATGGGATAAAGTTAAATAGAAGTCCAGATACACCAAAGTGAAATGTGATTTTGGGTTTTCGTGGGAAGAACAACTCCAATCCGCTCTTACACGAACATCTTTTTAAGATGGTCCAAAAGGAATCGGTGCGATTGTTGCAGTGTGATTTGTTTATTCCATTACACAAGAATGGGAGTGAGGTAGCTACACTGTTCGAGATGAATATTATTTACCGTTCGACTAGAAACAACTTTTTTGGGAATCAATTTGTATTCAAAGTTGAATACTGACCTAGAGGCAATATGTTCAGTGCACTTGCAAGATGTTTGGTTAATTGGTATTATAGGCTGCCACATAATGAAGGTGATGTCTCATAAAAGAGTGCACAAAGTGAATCCCATTACATATTGAGAAGATGATGAAATGATGTGTACCGTTATTTCTTGAAGATTTTTTTTACCGGAGGTTACCTATGTCACACCCCTTTTTACCTTTAAAAAGATAAAGTATTTTTCCAAAGTCAAAAGGTTTTCAATTTGAAAGTAACACAAAGATGTTTCCAAAAGGGATTTTCTCGGAGTCTCCATCTAATAATGGAGTTTTGTGCGGTAGGTCACCTTAAAACAAGTTTAAAAGCATTTTCCTTTGAAAACCAAAATAACTCCATTTACTTGTTCGCAAAAGAGGATTTTAGGCAAGGAGATTCTTTTGACGGGGGACCCCCAAGTTCCATGGAAAACATGGTTGCTTACTTGATCAAGTTGGCTTTTGAAAACACTTTATATTGAGACCACACACACATTTGCTGACCCTGCTCGGGAGAATGGTAACCGTTGGATTGGGAGGCTTGGATTAAATTTAAGATATTGATTGGTTGGTGGGTTGATGGGTTTTGGGCTCTTGGGTCAGACAGGTCAGGTGGCTTTTGGGCTCAGGTTGAGGTATCCGAAGTTTGACCTGGCTTGGTAGGAAATTTGATTCAAAACAAGACCTAACATTAGCTAGCCCAAAAATCTCTCTAAAATAAAATAAAATACTACTAAAAATACTAATTAATTCTAGTTAAATCTTTTCGACGAATTTAACATCAATCACATCCAATGAATTTCCATCTACCAAAAGTTTTCCTCCAAATTAAGAGAATTATGAAATTTGGTAAATATATTTTGAGCCTAATATTACTCACTGAAACTACAATTAAACAAATGTAATAACTTAGATATTAAGAATACTTAGTATAGTGAAACATTTAACATAATGTATATGGTTCACGTATTATTATTAAATTTTTTTAACAAAAGAAAAGAATGCTTAGAATTAGTCATTCTTGTTTTGTACCTTGTAATACTTCAGTATTTTCACATACCTATATCTCATTAACACGTCCCGTTCCCCCATCTTGATGATCCTCAAAGAAATCATTCTCTTTTCATAGATCGTCATGTCATTGACTCCATTAGAGACATTATTTTCGTATGAAAGATTGAATTTTCTTCCTCATTCACAAGACTATCATCCTCGAAGAACCAAACACGTCATGTGAAGTTTCTCTGACATTAATGTCATGGCTGAGATATTGAGTTCCTTCTTCATTAACTTGTTCCATGGTTCTGACCATGTTTGTTGAAATTATTTGAGTATTCCAAGCCACTTAAATTTTAGTATGACTGTATGGACTTATATATAATAGTCCGCATAATTACCTTTAGTAGCTATTAGATATTAATGATCATGTTTCGTCGCTATCATTTTTTGCATCGGAACATGTGGAGCTAACTTTTGGAGCGAAAGAAGTAACGGGACAGGATGAAGTTACCTGCTTATTTAGTCAAGCAAGCAGACATTATCAGAGTTTGGACGTTTTGGACTCAATGGTTTGGAAAATAACAGCACCCTTGAAATAGCTTCTCTGAAAATAGACCCTGCCTTTGTAGAGGTAGGGGTCATTTGGCAGAATTATATATTTCCTTTCTCGAGCATAAATAGTCATGTCTTCTTTCTCATCGGTTGTTTCCTTGTTCTACACGTCATTTTGCTCATTAACCTTTATCTCATGTCCTTTCCATTAGGTTTAACTTTTTTGTTTCTCTTTCTATTTTATGATGACAAGAATCCTTGTATCTTCTTTTTTCATCTGTTATTATCATTGTTCGGAAGATATCTCATCTTCTGGATAAAGCGTGTTCATCTTCGTGGTAAAGCTAATTGGCACGTCCTGTTAGGCAAGATTGATTGTTCAATCATAAGGTGCCACTGTTCTCTTCCTATTCTTGCTTGTTCATTCTTTTGTTGTGAGCTTGATAAAGGCTACTGTTTAGGAATTTCTCTTATGTAAAGTTTCAATTGTTCATGAAAATTATTTTTGAGCAGATCTGTTGATACGAATTGATGTGCAGAAATTAAAGAAACTAAGATTAAAGGATAGAAATTAAGACTAGACCGATATAAGGTGCAGTGTCAAACAATTGATATAATCATTTACTCAACAATTACAAGACTTATAGCACCTAATCTATAGGATTTCCCTCAAGACGAATTATACACCTTAAAGAGTTAGATCAACAAGTAGAAAATACCTAAGTTGCGCGGACTCTTCGATTTTGGTGCCGTCCCTGTCCTGATACGGGACGGATACCGATACCGGGACGGGATACGTCTCGGATACGGTCAACTGACTTCGGACACTTTGACCGGAGTCCATCGACAAATTTGGGAGAAAAATTGAGATTTTGATTTCTCAAAATCAAAAATAAAACAGATTTAGAACAATGAAAGAATAATGTCCATCTTGGAGAATGAAAGATTGTGTTGTACAATATTCATGTAAGTTTTTCACAGAATATTTCTCAAAATTTACAATATTTTTATAGCTCTATTTTGTATTAGTCGAATCCCCGCACCCGTATCCATATCCGGATCCACACCCCTGAATCTTAAATTTTAGATTTTGCCGAATCCGATACTCGGATCCGTCCCCGTATCGAATATTCGCACCCGAGTCCGAGCAACTTAGGGAAATACAAGTTCCTCATGATTCATCAACATTCTTCAATATTCAAAAGAAGTGACCTCATCCTATTCTATTTATACTAGGTCTAAAGGAAAGACATAAGTACCCCTAAATGGGCCAAACTACTATACGCCAAAGGGAAAATTTGTAGCCGAAGTATCCAATCATTGACAATCATGGCCTAAGTCACGTGATTGCGCATAAGCTCCCCATGGTGGCTCATGATGACGACGATCATTAGATTGATCCATGGACATGGTGGCATGGGCTCGGACCGTTGGCACGGTCCATGTGACCACCCTCTTGTGCTCTTTGAACCGTTGGCAATAGATCAGTTGGCACGGGCGGAACCGTTATGGCTTGAACCATTGACACGGCCCTTCTCACTCCCCTTGGACCGCATTCTGGAAATGGACACAGTTGGACCGTGTCCCTCAACCATGGCCACGGGAGGGGTGGGGGGAGGGAGGCGGCGTGTAGCTCCTCCTTAGGAATCACCCTAAAAACATTGTAGGTCTTCAGGGCACCTCCAACTTCATCTTCCAAAGCTTTCCACCTCCAACCCATTGTAGGGTCTTGATGCTTGTGGTGATGCTTCGGAGGAGTCCGGAACCAAAATGTTGCAAATTTTGACTCAAGAGACCAAAATAGGTGAAAAAAAGTTTTGAGGACAATTTTATGTATAATGCATATAAAACATGCGCTATACCTTAAAGGCCAGTTATCCCGTTAAGGTATAGCGCATGTTTTAAATGTGTTATACTCGATATTTTGAAACTTGTAGTATAGCGTGCACATATTTCATGCTCAATAGTTGAACCTAAAAAGTCGGTCAGGTATAGGAACTATACATAAATAAAATAAGCCCCTTCTTCTTCCCCGACAGAACCTCTCTTGGTCCCCTCTTCTATTTTCTAATCTTCCATTGGAGCCCACCTTCTCCCCCAAAAATCACGTGTCGCTATTATATTACAGAAAAAACACTAGATTCAAGGTTAGCTCCTGGTGTAGAACTCGATTTGGTAGAAAAGGCAGCATATATTCACCGTTCAAAAACTTAAAAAAAAGGTGGATATACTCTTTTCGTACAAAATTGTTTATATTTTGTGTAATTCGTTTTTATTAATAAATTCATAAAAATTAACTAAACACGCACCAAATCATGACATAAATTAATAAAAACGAGTTACACAAAAATATAAACAATTTATATGAAAAGAGTTCATCGAAATACCTTTTTTTGAAGTGTTTGAACAATGAATATACGCGCTTTTTCTACCAAATGGAGAACAAATCGAGTTCTACAGCATGAGCTAACCTTGAATCTTGTGTTTGTTCCGTAATATAATAGTGACACGTGATTTTTGGGGGAGAAGATGGGCTCCAATGAAAGATTAGAAAATAGAAGGGGGGACCGAGAGAAGTTCTGTCGAGGAAAAAAAGGGGCTTATTTTATTTATGTATAGCGCATGTAATACATACACTATACCTGACCGACTCTTTAGGTTCAGCTATATGCGCTATACTACAGGTTTAAAAATATTGAGTATAGCGCATGTATTTACATGCGCTATACGTTAACAGGGTAACTGGCCGTTAAGGTATAGCACAGGTTTTACATGTGTTGCACATAAAATTGTCCTTTGTGTTTTTTTCCACCTATTTTTGTCTCTTGAGTCAAAATTTGCAACCTTTTGGTTCCGGACTGATAACAACACGATAGGGGTCCAAGAATTACTAAAGAAAATCAAGAAACATGCAGAAGCTAAAAGAAAATAAAGAAACAAAAAAACAACGGAAAATTAAAGATAGATTGAATTCAAGAAACTCTTTCTTGAATTCAAGAAGTCTATTCTTGAAGTTGAATCCTAACAACAACAATTAGCTAACAAATAACTAATCGCCTTTGGTAGAGAATTAAAAACAAGAGATAGATTGTGAAACCCGATCCTTTAGAATAACAAGAACAACAATAAGCCTAAACTTATCACCTTTCTTGAATACCTAGAAGTGATTTAAGATTTCGAAAGAGTTTAATCTTACCACCTTAAGTTGAGTCTTGAAGGTTGAAGAATAAATGCAAGAGTAGCCACACACAAGAGTGCAAGAAAAATCTCACAATTTTTATTGATATTGTCTATAATAATCTAAAAATCTATAAACAAAGAAGACACCCCTTTATATAGAGAGGGGGTCACGAAATTCCTACCTAAAAACAAGGAAATAAAGTCTTAAACTACTTTGGACAACAAGTCCAAATACATTAGGAAAAGGAAAAACACTAGGAAACAAAAACCAAGTCAATCTTGGAAAGTAACTCCAACAATTTTAGGCAAAGGAAAACATAACCTTAATTACCTAGGAAAGCAATAAATCTAGTACCAAAATATATGAAAATAAGTTAAAACCAATCTTGGATAGAATCTTGAAAGTCCCAAACCAATCATGGATAGGATCTTGGAAATCTTGAAGGCAACTTGCAAGCAACTTGGCACCAACTTCTATCACGCCTATTGAACCTTTCTTGGGCAGCAAGTAAGTCCTTTTTATGTTATAAAAAAGTGGCTTCATGTAGGACTTATTGGGCTGCAAGTTTGGACATATTTTTAGGTGCCAAATAGGTCCAATAGTGGCCTGATTTAGACCTTCTTCAGAGGATGTCTCTTGGGATCTAATCCACTTTTTCTTGGACATGAATTTGGACTATAAAATAATTATAATACCTAGACAACTCATATCCTTTTATCCTTGAGCTCTCCCACTTGATAACAACACGATAGGAGTCCAAGAATTACTAAAGAAAATCAAGAAACGTGCGGAAGCTAAAAGAAAATAAAGAAACAAAAAAAACAACGGAAAATTAAAGATAGATTGAATTCAAGAAAGAGTTTCTTGAATTCAAGAAGTCTATTCTTGAAGTTGAATCCTAACAACAACAATTAGCTAACAAATAACTAATTGCCTTTGGTAGAGAATTAAAAACAAGAGATAGATTGTGAAACCCGACCCTTTAGAATAACAAGAACAACAATAAGCCTAAACTTATCACCTTTCTTGAATACCTAGAAGTGATCTAAGATTTCGAAAGAGTTTAATCTTACCACCTTAAGTTGAGTCTTGAAGGTTGAAGAATAAATCCAAGAGTAGCCACACACAAGAGTGCAAGAAAAATCTCATAATTTTTATTGATATTGTCTATAATAATCTAAAATCTAAAAACAAAGAAGATAACCCTTTATATAGAGAGGGGGTCACAAAATTTTGTAATTTCTTTGGCATGCACATGTTTAGACTACCTTATTGACAAGATCGCATTGCAAATTTCATTACATAGTGCATCTAAGAGAGGTTTTTATTGGACAACTCTAAGTAGGCATAAATTTTATTGGGATGATGATGTCCATATGCTTTATAAAGGAGTATTTACACCTATTAGGCTTAATTGGGTTAAGTGGACACATGGTCACTATCTTGTTTTATTCTTACCATTTTTTCAGATTAGTGGATGCCATTTACTAGTGCGTGACTTCTTTTTCTTGCAAGGTCGAAATTCGAGGCAAGTAAGTCCTTTTTATGTTATAAAAACGTGGCTTCATGTAGGACTTATTGGGCTGCAAGTTTGGACATATTTTTAGGTGCCAAATAGGTCCAATAGTGGCCTGATTTGGACCTTCTTCAGAGGATGTCTCTTGGGATCTAATCCACTTTTTCTTGGACATGAATTTGGACTATAAAATAATTATAATACCTAGACAACGCATATCCTTTTATCCTTGAGCTCTCCATCCCAATTAACAACTTCTTTATTTGCACTTGAAGTCTAATGACCTTGTTTTGCAACTCTTTAGCTTGACATCTTGTTAAAGGCCCTCTTTGAGATTCCAAAGCTTCATTCTTGTCCTTTAATAGATTTGAGCTTCCTAGGATGCTATCATTCCCCTCTTCTTGAAAAACATTCGTCCTCGAATTTCGACCTTGCAAGAAAAAGAAGTCACGCACTAGTAAATGACATCCACTAATCTGAAAAAATGGTAAGAATAAAACAAGATAGTGACCATGTGGCCACTTAACCCAATTAAGCCTAATAGGTGTAAATACTCCTTTATAAAGCATATGGACATCATCATCCCAATAAAATTTATGCCTACTTAGAGTTGTCCAATAAAAACCTCTCTTAGATGCACTATGTAATGAAATTTGCAATGCGATCTTGTCAATAAGGTAGTCTAAACATGTGCATGCCAAAGAAATTACAAAATATTAGTCATGCATCCATTTAACACAAGTATCTCTGCCACATGTATCAAATAAGACACTCTTATGATATAGCCAAGTATCAATTATAAATCCCATGGATGCTTCTACATATAAGTTATTCAAAGAAGCACATAAATTCTCAGAAAGGTCTGAAGAACCCATAAATTCCAAAATACAAATTTCAATACATTCAAACTCGTGATTGTAACTTTTCCCAATATTATTCGCAACATCAATGGATTCTACATGATTGCTCAAACTGTCACAGAAAGAGTCATAGATAGGTTCATGAAAGAGTAAACACTTTTATAGGCTCACAATCAACATGAATAGAGGAATGACTTCCCATCAAACAACAAAACTCACATTCTAGCAATTTATCACATGAAAACTCATTAGACACTTGAATAAGAGAAGAAAGAACATTTAACTCATTAGCAAGCCTCTTCTCATAAATTTCATGCCTCTTTCCACCAAGTTGGAATGCATAATCATCTATGTCATACTCAATTTCAAAAGGAAGCAAATTACTCTTGCACTTTAACTTAGATATTACAGTTAATGACTTGATATGCATCAAAATATCATCATCCACAAAAATTATAAAGTCACCAACATAAGAAATAAGAGTATAGTTCATTACCTCCAAAAATACCTTAGCTGTTCTAGAAAGGCCAAGAATGTGAATGAACCAATTATACATACCATACTTGGACTTATTTACTAATGGAACAACATCACCTTTTATTCTCTTATGCAATGGCTCTAACTTAGCAATGTCTTTAGGGAACTCCATGTTATAAACCTGTAAATAAGGATCAAAATAGTCAAAAGGTTCAACAACAAAGAAATTAACCAAGCTTTTATCTTCCACCATCCAACAAGAATTGATTTCGCTAAATTCATGTTGGAATCCGATTGGATCCTTTGCTACCATCTCTTGTGCCTCACCTCCCCTTTCAAAAGGTCTTTCTACATATGGTTGCACAAAATCACAAGAACTAAAACAAGAAAGATTTAATAAGTTAGGAAGTAAAGAAAATATTTTCTTGCTTACACTCTCTTTGGCTTTTATCACAAGACTAATTTTCCTCACCCTTAGCCTCTTTTCTCTCACTAATGTTTTTTCCTTTTTCTTTACTCAAACCCTTTTATTTTTCTCTCTCTACCTTAAAACTTTTCTTATCTCATTGCCTTCTCTCTTTTCTTTTCCCTCAAGCTCACTCTTTTTTTCAATTGACATCCCATTCTCTTCACTCAATACAACCTCTCCTTTTTCCTCTGTTGGGATGTCAACCTGCACTCCCTTACTCCTCTCATTCTTTTCTCTCTCATATTTTTTCATATTCTCTTTAACAGTCTTTTCATCTTCATAAATTTGTGAGGGAGTCAAAGGTCCAAGAATAAGTTTCTTCCCGTTAATCTCAAAAGAGTATCTATTTTTTTCATATTATATGAAGCTCTTCTATAGGCATACCATGGCTTTCCCAACAAGATATGATAATTATTCATGGGAATCACATCACACCAGATCGCATCCTCATACCTTCCAATAGAGAATAGTAATAACACTCTTTTATCTACCTTTGCTCCTCTCAACATGTAGGGTTCAATATGCTCAACACAAGGCAAGTTCAATTTTTCAACCATATAAGTGCTAATTGAGTTATAGCCAAACTCTTTGTCAATTTTAAGGGCACAAATCGCAGACATCACTTTAGCTCTTGTTTGAAAAATAATTTTACCATTGTCTTCCTTCCATTCGGTATATTGTAAGTTCGACTTTTCAAGTTGGTGAGTCATAGCTCGCCTCCTTTCACTATAACTACCTGTTTGAAACATCTTGAACAAAGATTAGAAGAATTATGTATCTCTCAAACTTTGCCTTTTTCCACTCAAAGCAACTCTTGGTCATTAAACTTTAGATTTATTAATAAATCTTACTAGTCACAACCCTTAGTGATAAGAATGTGGAGTTAGAAAAAGAATAGAAAAGTGAAGGACCAAACCTTGGAAGAATAGGAATTGGTTATGTAGAAAAAATAAGGAAAGAATTTAGGAAACCCAAAACCCACAAGAATAAGGAAAGAAGTTACCTTAATCTTCAAGAACTAGGATCCCCTCTTCTTGTTTCCTTTCTTGACTTGGAAACCAAATAACACTTGAATTCTACAAATAATAATGAGCCATAATGCTTTTCTTTTGGCTGATTTTCATTTTTTTTTGTTTTGCTCAAAAACCTCCCAAGATTATCAAGATTGAAATCTTGATTAGCCTATGCTCTGATACCACTTGATAACAACACGATAGGGGTCCAAGAATTACTAAAGAAAATCAAGAAACGTGCGGAAGCTAAAAGAAAATAAAGAAACAAAAAAACAACGGAAAATTAAAGATAGATTGAATTCAAGAAAGAGTTTCTTGAATTCAAGAAGTCTATTCTTGAAGTTGAATCTTAACAACAACAATTAGCTAACAAAGAACTAATCGCCTTTGGTAGAGAATTAAAAACAAGAGATAGATTGTGAAACCCGATCCTTTAGAATAACAAGAACAACAATAAGCCTAAACTTATCACCTTTCTTGAATACCTAGAAGTGATCTAAGATTTCGAAAGAGTTTAATCTTACCACCTTAAGTTGAGTCTTGAAGGTTGAAGAATAAATCCAAGAGTAGCCACACACAAGAGTGCAAGAAAAATCTCACAATTTTTATTTTTATTGTATATAATAATCTAAAAATCTATAAACAAAGAAGACACCCCTTTATATAGAGAGGGGGTCACGAAATTCCTACCTAAAAACAAGGAAATAAAGTCCTAAACTACTTTGGACAACAAGTCCAAATACCTTAGGAAAATGAAAAACACTAGGAAACAAAAACCAAGTCAATCTTGAAAAGTAACTCCAACAATCTTAGGAAAAGGAAAACATAACCTTAATTACCTAGGAAAGCAATAAATCTAGTACCAAAATATATGGAAATAAGTTAAAACCAATCTTGGATAGAATCTTGAAAGTCCCAAACCAATCATGGATAGGATCTTGGAAATCTTGAAGGCAACTTGCAAGCAACTTGGCACCAACTTTTATCACGCCTGTTGAACCTTTCTTGGGCATAAAAACGTGGCTTCATGTAGGACTTATTGGGCTGCAAGTTTGGACATATTTTTAGGTGCCAAATAGGTCCAATAGTGGCCTGATTTGGACCTTCTTCAGAGGATGTCTCTTGGGATCTAATCCACTTTTTCTTGGACATGAATTTGGACTATAAAATAATTATAATACCTAGACAACTCATATCCTTTTATCCTTGAGCTCTCCATCCCAATTAACAACTTCTTTATTTGCACTTGAAGTCTAATGACCTTGTTTTGCAACTCTTTAGCTTGACATCTTGTTAAAGGCCCTCTTTGAGATTCCAAAGCTTCATTCTTGTCCTTCAATAGATTTGAGCTTCCTAGGATGCTATCACGGACTCCCTCAGTGGCGTATCTTCTATGAAGTGCTTGATTAAAGTTCTCAAAGGAAGACATTGACTTAGCAACTGAGAAGACTACATACAGGATAGAGGAGTTCTTTTTTTGGGGAGAGAGAGAGAGAGTTCTTAGTATAACTAGTCTGCATTAACTATTCTGTTGATGACTAGAAGGGTGCTTTTGGAAGAGTCCGGGTATTTGCAGCGTCCTTTTGGGTGCCTCTAATAGTTATTTGTCGTGTGACTTAAGATGATGCAGCGCAAGTTGTTGACATCATAGGTTAGCTTGAACTTTAAATAGATGCACAAGTACTGTTGGTTCTTGTTAACCAAAAAGTTTTCAGTTATCATAAACAACAGGGTGGAAGAGAAGGCAAACAACACGAAGAAGAAGAGAGAGAAATGGGAAAAAATTGGCGGTGAAAAAAGTTGGAGAATCAATTGCATTGGGTTTGTTGTTGTTGTTGTCAAATCCTTGAGACCATGACAAGTGATACAGTGCAATTGAAACTACACAATTTTGGAAAAGTCTTATTCATTAATAATTTGCTTCAACTTAGGGTAAATTGTACTTCCATCTTAAAAAAAAAAATTACTTGTACTTAATGAATTGATAAAACCGGGTTAGCAGGCTAACTTCGGGCCACATTTGAAGGGACCTTATAATTATAGATAACTAACAAAAAAACCTCATGAAAAAATATACCCAAAAAAAGTATTAACCAGACTGGTGAAGAATACTTTTACACCATTATGCTTGCTCCTGAGTGTGATTATAAAATTTTAGAAATCTAATTGATGTATCTTCATCATATTTCGGATTTTGCCTGTGCTTTTTAATTACTGATTCACTGGTTCACAATTTATGTGAAGTGATGCGAGGGTATTGATAAAAGTTGAAGGGGCAGTACTTTGACTAGAATTTTTGTCTTTTTGGATCCTAGGATGTATACTAACTAAACATGGTTTTGCATGACTAAACTTCTTAAAAAACTTTTGGCAGGTATATTCACTGGACTGGACTCCAGAAAAAAATCGTATTGTGAGTGCATCCCAAGATGGCAGATTAATAGTATGGAATGCTCTGACCAGCCAGAAAACCCATGCAATTAAGCTTCCATGTGCTTGGGTCATGACCTGCGCCTTCTCTCCCATTGGGCAATCTGTTGCCTGTGGCGGACTTGATAGTGTCTGCTCTATCTTCAATTTGAATTCACCTACTGACAAGGAGGGGAACCTTCCGTTATCAAGAATGCTTAGTGGGCACAAGGGGTACGTGTCGGCATGTCAGTATGTTCCAGATGAGGATGGTCACGTGATAACTGGTTCTGGTGATCAAACATGTATTCTGTGGGATATAACCACTGGCCTAAGAACTTCTGTCTTTGGTGGTGATTTTCAGTCTGGGCACAGTGCTGATGTATTAAGGTAAGTTGGTGACCTATAGAGTGTTATGCAATAATAATTATGTTTTCTTGAAGTTTGTCAACATCATTTTTCATTTCTTTTCATTCGATCAGCGTCTCAATCAATGCATCAAATCCAAAGCTGTTTGTGTCTGGATCCTGTGATACAACTGCCCGTCTGTGGGACACCCGTGTTGCTAGTCGAGCACAGCGAACATTCTATGGTCATGAGGGAGATGTTAATACTGTAAAGTTCTTCCCTGATGGTAATAGATTTGGGACTGGTTCAAATGATGGAACTTGCCGATTGTTTGACATTAGAACTGGACACCAGCTGCAAGTGTACTACCAACCGCATGGTGATGGCGATATCCCACATGTCACTTCCATTGCATTTTCTATCTCTGGTCGGCTTCTGTTTGCTGGGTACTCGAATGGTGACTGTTACATGTGGGACACACTATTAGCAAAGGTAAAGCAGAGTTGCATTTTGTTTTCACTGCTTATGAGTTGGGGTTAAAGCTCAGTCATGACTGTACGCTTACATTAGGTTCAAAATTTTCCAGGAGTTATTTAAATCCGTCTGGAGGTGTGTATGTTAGTAGCAACTAGAGAGAACCTTAAGTATTTAGAGACTCCCAAGTTATTGACTATAGCCTATAGGAATGAAATGGTACGATGGAGCTAAATGAATAGTGAGGATGATATAACATACCTCAACTAGCTTGGGGGTGAGGTACAGTAGTTTCTTTGTTGCTTATGCATTGTTCGTCTGAAATATTCATCTACCATCATCACAATTTCAATTCCAGTTGGGATACCAAGTCTGGTATTTAAGTGAAGGGTAGAGAGGCGGGTCTATAATCCACCAATCTTTGAAGCTGGAGTCAGCATATCTCTCGGTTGTTAAAAAGAATATATTCTACCGTTGGTGAACTTATTGTTGGAAGAGATTATGAGATGATTCTTGTTCTAAGTTCCCATTGGTTTTTAAACAATATTCAACTAATTGTTGTGTTCTGCTGAGAGCTATGACTGTACTTGCTGTAGTCTGATGGTTTGTGTATGTTTATGTTGCTATAATCTTAGTTCTTCCTTAATTCACATCAACCTTATGTTTGCATTTGCTGTTTCAAATACTAGATGGTTTTAAATTTGGGATCACTTCAAAACTCTCATGAAGGTCGGATTAGTTGTCTTGGGTTGTCAGCTGATGGAAGTGCCTTATGTACAGGAAGTTGGGATACAAACCTGAAGGTAAGTTTTTGATGTTTTCTTACAAGGATGAGTGTTAATTATGCAACCAAAAAGGTTATCAAGTATTATTTTTTGTGATAATAAGTTTCATTCATTGCCATGTTGATCATTTCCCATGTATTCTTCTGCTCTCTGCGATCTTAGACCTGTGTGAGTGAAAAGATATGTTAATCTTTCATTTTCCGCTGGCAGATTTGGGCATTCGGAGGTCACAGAACAGTGATCTGAGTGATGAAACGCGCTACCTCTTTCCCTTTTCTGTCTCATTTTCAGGGACTGCCCGGCATATGGTCGTGTTTTCTTGGGATGGTCTTCACTTGTAGATCTCTTTGTATTTCAGCTAATGTTGTGGTTAGAAAATTGTAAATTTTACTCCGAGGAGCATGCTCTCATAAAACAACTTGAGTACAATCACAAGGCAGATTTTTTACTTCTTCATAGTTAGGTCCGTACCTTTGGGAATACCTTTACTTGGTGATCTTCCTTATTTAACTTCAATATATAGATACTCAAATCTAAGCTTTCAAAAGGATTTTATGTGTAAATATTTTTAGCTATCAGTGAAAAAATTTTTAGCTATCAGTGAATTATAACATCAGCAGATTTTCTCTCTTATTTTCAAGTTATTAATTTCTTTTATTATAGACAGTAATCTGCATAAAAGTTAAAGTCCTTTTCAAAATAGTCCTTGCTTTTCGTTACCGGTTTTCTAGAGTGTGTATTGATTATCACATCCATTAATCTGATGAATATTCACACAACTTTAGTAATAAGGCCTTTAACCCCTCCCTACACTAAAAACAATAAGGTAGTAAGTTTAAACATTGTGCCAACTGGAACCCAATTCAGCGTAATTTGAGGATATTAATTTTACCACAAAGCAAAGAGTGAATATCAAAATTTAGGAGTACAAATGTGCTGAATGCCAAGTTTCAGGCTTGGGAAAACTGCTTTAGAAATCACTTTAAATATATACGAGGCAAAAAATATACCGGTTAGAGTTGGATAAACTACAATAATCAACTCCGACTAGTCATATAAATGAATGAATTCCAATAACTCGTCAAAGAGTATCTCGCAGAGCCAATTGACTTTGTCAAATCCCACCACAGTATCACCTTAACAACTAGTATCTCTCGGTCGATGTAAAGAAACCTAGCCGCTTGCAATAACTTCATGAATTGCATCACTTACAGATATATCTTCTGACCTAACAGCCAGCTTCATTGCAACCTCCTTTGCCCCATCCAATCCAAATGATAACCGAACAAGTACCTTTACGCTGCCAATGTATACACCAGATAATAAACATGTGTGCGATCTTGAGTTGCTTGGGACTACCTCAGTGCCCTGCAGAAACATCAGAAACTATTTCAGCTTCCAAAGAGAGAAAAATTATGCAGAATTGCCTGCAAATATTTGACTAAAATTACGTAAGTTACAGACGGTATTCAACAAAACAGTATCTCCTGCTCTTAAAAAGGAGTTTTAACAAAGAGTGTTGAATTTGATAAACCTCGCAAGGTTGCATGCCAAGAAGGTTGATGACTGCATTTACTGCTTCAGTCAGGCTTTCCCTTGGGCCAAGACCATATTCATCTACGCGTTCACAATCTGGTCCCAAGCTCTCCCATGCATTCCTAAAATTGGAGACTCCCAATTTCAGCATGTAATCTGCAGCGACAACCTCCAGGTCTTCTAGTTGGTATTCATCTTCAACACCATCATCTTCAGCCTCACCAGTGGTTGGATCAACCTGGTGGATCGTCAAATTAATTAACATTACACCTTTGCATATAACCAAGATTACGAATAAATATGAGCAGTATACAATCCAACATTTCATTTTAAATCAAAACTAAGACAATCTTGGGAAGCAGTAATATGCAGAGGAGATAAAATGCTAAATCGGCAAGGTTTCGAGGATACATGAAAAACATTGAAACCATGTCCCATGTCTAATAAAGGTCTCAACAAATAACCACAGCTCAAAGGATATCCAAAATAATGCCAGATATGTTATATACAGATAATAAAGACACTATGTACTTTATGTACAAGTATCATAACCCTGAAAAGTAAATCATTAGTTGTCTCCTAAGTTATACATAGATTCCATAACAAAATTTTTGAAGGTAATAGTTCTCATGAGCAGTATACCTCTTTAACAATGAAACTTAGTGTGTTCGAGAATTTCCCAACAGCAGGGACTCCTTCAGGTTTCTCAAAAGCCACAAATGTCTGCCCTGGAGTATCATATGGAAGAGACTTGAGAGGTTTGGATGCTATTTCAGAAAATTCCTCAGCTTCGGACGGATCCACAATAACAGAGACCTGGCGGGGAAAACATTGTTTGGATGAATAAGTGGGCCAAACATCAAAATGCAAGAAACTCTTCAAAGAATCTTAGAATAATAAGCAGATCACTTCAAAATGCAAGAATTTCCTTGCAAAAAATCATTACATTTTCCAACAATTGCCCAGGAATGGTATTGGTGCAGTTGTACCGGAACACTAGATGACTATCAAAAATGTGCTTCACGACATTAACCGCATACTCTGTTTCAGCTTCTGTGAGCTCCACAGGCGCCGATGACTGAAACACAAGACAAAGAAAATTACTCACTGAAACAGCTGAGAAAGACGTTAGAAAATAAACGACAAGAAAAAACAATGAAGAACCTTGAAAAGCTTCCCATAGCTAGCGAATTCTGGGATAGAGGATAGTAATCTTTCATATGAATCAACAATAGAGGTGGGGCCGACAGGTGGAGCACCCAAACCAGTTGGCTTTTTACCCGATGCTTTCTTCTCTGCCAAAGGCTGAGATTTAACTTCCTTGGGAACAGAAAAAATATCAAACGCCTCCTCTGATGGCTCCTGCAGCCGTTTAAGCAAAATAATCAGATAACCAATAATAAAAGAACCAGAGGTCAAGAAAATTAAGAGAAGATACACACATAGTTCTTTAAACTTGTCTCCAGATTACTTAGAGGGACACCGAGTGACCCGAATAGGAACTCTTTCACTTCATCATCAGTTTCAACAACTGCACCATCACCTCCAAGGGTATTCAAGTACAGTGTTGCCCTATCGCGAACCTGCCAAAAGATTACCACTCACAAGCTTAAAGGAATAACAATAATAGTAGAAATTTTCTTTTCTTTTACCAGCAATATTAACACATAAGAAACGGGTAGAGCCCAAAATGAAGAAAACCATGATGATGATGATGGTGGTGGAAGCTTTAAAGCTCTACACATGACGTAACATCACATTTCCGACAAGAGCCTTTGCGCATATAATAGTTCAATTTAAATGCAGTTACTTCTTATATTAGATATGAAGCTGCCATACTATGAGAGATAAACAGCATGCTTTGATACCACACTCAAAACCCATACCCCCAGCAACATGGAAAATACACCCAATTACACATTTGAATCAAAAAAAAGAAAAAACAATTTCCAAGGGAAACATTAATGGGATGGGAGGGCCAGGAGGAACTTAATAGGAAGGATAGAGACTTTATACATGTTTAGTTAGGAAAGGACATTGTTTATAATTAAAAGTGAAATACTTTGCAATCTGAATGGCATCTTGAACAAGGAAACAAGAAAAAGATAGCAAATAATTTCTCATATGTGATGCAAGAAGTTTCACAAATCAAAGATATGTTCTCACAACTATCATGAAAAAGAAAAAGGACAAAGGAGAATCATCAATAATATAAACAAAATCATTAAAAAAACTAAAATATGTAAAACATCATGACTAACCTCATCATCACTGTCGAATAGGCAACGTTTCAATAGCACAAATATACGGGGCTGCAGCATATTAGAGCACACGTTTTATCAAGAGTAAAAATGCGGCATTCGTTCATGACACAAAGAAAAACAGAGAGCAAGCCTACCTTCAATGAATCAACCAAGGCACCAAACTTGGCTAAGGTGCTCACTGCACTGGCCCGAACTGTTGCATTCTCAAGTATAACTCTATTGTATATATATCGTATGTACTTACTGGGGTCTGATGTCTTAGGTCCTTCATTTCCAATAAAATGTAGTATCTATAGATACATAAAAGGAGATAAATAAATAAATAAATAGATCATCTCATAAGCTGAGAGAGAGAGAGAGAGAGAGAGAGAGAGAGAGAGAGAGAGAGAGAGAGAGAGAGAGAGAGAGAGAGAGAGAGAAAAGGTTCAGCAAAACAATTTAGATTAACAAGAAAACCATGAACAATGGAGATTGAATAGAGAAGCCAAATAACCTGAGTAGAAAGGTATGTAAATTCACAGTCCTCAATAAATTCACACAAGTGAAGCAGCCCACTTTCTTTAGCATCTGGAATGTCTCTGATCAGGATCACAATTGAGTCAACAATAGCCTTTTTGTACTCAAATCCTCCTTCTTCCCTCAAAATATTGCTTAAGAAATTCATCCTACAAATATGAAAGAATTAGCAAATATCCTCCAGAAGTTAAACAAAAAAAATATTACATTTGTTTTGGAGGCTTTTCTTGGCGGATCTATGAAACCAAAAAAGTTCATGTAGGAGTATTTATATGCACTTCCTTAAAAGTCCATGATTACTCACAAAGATCTGTACTTCAGGGGAAACTTCAAACACAATGATCTAATGGCTTCCACCACAACAATCTTGAACTCATCAGCAATGTCAGACATAAAATTAGTTATCTGCTTCATCAAACGATCAACACTTGATTCATTGCCGGTTTTAAGCAGAGTCGTTATGGCAAGAGTTGCTATGCTCCTATTCTGATCAGAAATCAAGCTCTCCATATCTATGTTGCAGTTTGTCACAGCCAAAGGATGTGTCATTGCCACCTGCACACAGTTCAAATTCCTAATCCTTCTGCTTCAATTACAGAAAGCACAAAAAGGGTTTAAACTATTATAGAATCAGATAGGAGAAAACAAGCATTTCTATTTTCTTGCACAAAGTATTACTCCCTCCATCCAATGATGGTGCTTGACTGGACACGGAGTTTGAAAAGTTAATTTGACTTATGTAGTATATTAAGAGTACTGGAAAAAAGTATTGAAGTAACAACTGAAAAGTTAGTCTGATGGATAAACAATAAGTAAAGAATTTGAAGTCTTAAAAGTCGTATAGAATAATATTATTAGTAGAATAGTGCCAAATGTCTCAAAATAGAGAAGGTGCTATATTAAAATTGGGATTAAGAGGGATGAGGGGCCAACCACTTGGTCCCACTTTCAGTCGCATACAAACACATTAATCTTTCATTGTCAAAGGGGAATTCTGGTATTTGTACAGATAAACACACTGAGTTATCCCAAAAGGAAAAACATGGGTTAGTTTGTATCATTCATTGGCATCATTACTTAACCAAAACACAATTACCGCATGACCAACTTAACCATTCACAATAGAGCTTGAAGACCAATGAAAGTATAGACGAATCACCTTATTCAAGGTGCGAACAGCAGCAAACCTAAGAACTGGCTTGGAAGAGCTTAAAAAGAGCTGTAGAACAGTGATTGCAGGAGTTAATTCCCGACTAGTCACACCACTAAGCTCTGTGATTGCCCTGGCAGCTTCAAAAATAACCATTTCTGCTTTGTGACGTAGGCAACCCTCTAGATAGTCATAGAATGGCCTATCCCCTGTTTGATTACTCATGGTAGCCTCTCTTATAACCTGAATAGATATGAAATCCCAATTCTTAGTTAACAAACCCAGAATCAGAATCTCGTACTATAATAGAAGTCCAATCAAGTTATGATGTTAAATCTCAAAAATTAGAAATGAAAGAAAAAGAAGGCACCTGACTAGTATAACGAATCAAGAGGCATTGAGCTAGAGGCGAGCGAACAGTTCCTCTTGTCAAACTGGTAACAAGCTTGCTCACAGCTAAACGGTCATTTTGCCTTATCTGTATATTTTGAAGTAAAACATACCAGTGCATGCAAAATGTTACTTATTCAGGATCCTTTTGGAGAAATGACGTGGGATACCACAATATCTAACAACTTATTGTAAGAACTAAACTGAGCAGATGAAAAGAAACATTATTTCTGAAATGCAACGAGATTCTACCGCTAACAGTCAAAAAGGAATGTGGGTGGGTGGGTGGGTTGTAAGAGATTAGAGAGGATCCGAGCACCGCACCATGTTATGAGCTCTTAAAGAATATGGTGAATCACTTTTCTTTATAATTTGTTTTCAGTTACAACTGGCTAAAATCCTGCTCTTCCACCCCCACCCACTCCCGACTGTTAGCAGTAGAATCTCGTTGCATTTCAGAATTAATGTTTCTTTTCATCTGCTCAGTTTTGTTCTTATTTATTTATTTTCACCCACCCACCCACATATATATTGGGAAAATACGTTAAAAAAAAAACCCATAGACTATACTCGTTTTGCTAGTTTCATACTTAAAATATGTGATGTTCACAGTATCCCCTGAACTATAATTTCTCCTACTTAAGACTGAACACCCCATAGTTTAAGTATGAAAGTAGCAAAACGGATATGGTTTAGGGGTTTGTAATGTATTTTCCCGTATAATTAAAAAATAATAATAAAAAATCAGTAATAATTAATTAATAAGAGAGAATCATAAAAATTTCACGTGGCTATTGTTTGTTGGCTAATTTTTGGCTCTCATATGCCACAAGGAGAGTGAAGCCACTCTCCATACTACTTGGCACACTGGGAGGTATTAAATAGGAAATATTAAAGTTTAGGGGTAACTGTGAACGCCCCATACTTTAAGTATGAAAGTAACAAACAGGTATGTTTTAGGGGGTTTTAATGTATTTTCCCATATATATTTGAGGACTAACTCTTTTTTTATAATTCGCACACAAGAATTTAGTAATCACATGAAAAGAAGGGATTGATGATAATAGACCAAATTCTCGAAAAGATTAGCAAATTACTTGATTAACCATGAGTACTCATACCTGGTGCAGCAGCGCCAGTGCATGGAATTGAATGAGTGCTGCCCTTGACTGAATAGCTTCTTGGACCTCATTGCTCCATCTTTTCACAATCTCCGGATTTGTCTGTGGAAAGTCATAAACAAAGAAGGTTTTCAAGAAAGCTACCACCAAACAAGCAACCAAAGGAAAGAGGATTCTTCAAAATTCTGGGAGTACCTGAAGCAAATGGATTCCACTAACAAGGGCAGCACTTGCAACAACAGGGTTTTTGTCAACAATGGCTTGTTTCAAGTATCTCTCAATTTGTGTGAGAAGAGTCCCATCTGTGATTCGGCAGAGGACTCGAATAGCATTTGCACGATACATATCTGTTCTGCTATTCATGTCCTTCATAAGAGAGCTAGTAACGATGATCACCTTTTGGAGCAAAAAGAAATGAAAAGTTATTTTCATCCACAGAATAAGTAGAAATTTACAAATCAACACGGGAGATCAACTAGGATCTTACCTCATCGGCTGAGGGAGAAAGCTCTTTTATCATCAAGTATACCATTCTCCTTAGACCAAGATCCTTTGATTGAAAGAGTTTTGTGACAGCAAAGAACACTTCTGTAGCTTCAACCTACAAATTAAAACAAACTAAGGAAATGAGCTCTCATGATGAAAAAGAGACAATGTACTCAAAGTGACACAAAGACCTTGTACAAGGACAAGAATAATTTGGTGGTTTTTTTACCAAAAAAGCAGCAAGAAAAGAAGCTTTATGAAAAGAGACATAGGAGCTAATTCGTACGTGGGATTAAGGTCCAGGCAAATTAGTCAGATCTCGTCCCACGTTTGAATTACCTCCCAGAATTAAACTTACTTTTAAAATGAGGTAATACCCGATCCTTCAAGAGAGATCATGGTCAGGAATATCTTGAATAAGGAATGATATTATGTCCCTCACATTTTATAATAAGTAAGGAAGCTTTGTTCCATTCTCTTCTTCTCAACCCCTACCTCCAAACAAGGCAATCATCTCTTCTCTCAAATCTCCTCCTTTTTTACTATCCCTCTGGCAACAAACATCTCCTTTAGCACGTCAGTTTGTCTCCCATCTTATGCACAATTGTCTTCGCCTCTTCTATTGCACCTCGTTTATCGTGAGCTTATTCCTCATTACCTCTTCCGCCTCCCCCCTGTCCAACAATTTGATAGGTTTCCTATTCTAGTAGAAATATGTAGATGATATATTGGTGCTGGTAAAGAGGGGGGGGGGGGGGGGACCCCGAACATAAGTAGGTGTACCTGCAATGCAACTGGTACCTGATCGGGGCAGAGAGGCTTATTTCAAGCGAGGCCCTCACAACAAGAAGAATAACTAGTTATTTAAAAGTAAAGGCTCTTTTCCGGTTTTATGAATTCTACAGCTCTCTACTTAGCCACACCTCTTCTATTGATTTTTCTTTCATTCAATCATTAATTCTTTGATAGCTTAAACTATCTAGAAACTTGCTTTGGTGACTTAATTCTCATAAAAAAAAGGTGGTCTAGCATGAGCTGTGATGTCACATACTTCTTTTTCTTTCTGCTTACTAATAACAATTTAATGTACAATTTATCAAAAGAAAATAATTGAGAAAAAGAGAATAGATGCTTCACTGCAAAAACAGAACTAGCTTAGAAACTAACCTTTGTAAACGTCTCACCCTGATTCAAAAGATACAGAAGCTTTGTAATGACCTGGAAAACCCCGAAAATAAAGGAAGCGCTAACAAGTTAGTCTAAGTAAATTAACATGACATAAAATCTACAAGAGTTATAATTTGCATGGCAGAATCCGAAAACAAAGATAACAATAGAACAGACATGACATAAAATCTACAAGAGTTATAATTTGCACGGCAGAATCAGAAATCAAAGATAACAATAGAACAGACCTGTGAGCACCTGCGTGCATCCAATTGCGGATCATTGAAAACCCTAGCTTCCTGAAGCACAGCCCCCTTCTCAATCCCCATAAACGGAGAGTACTCCGCTGCATTATTATATAAATCCAATATGAAATGCCCTTTGACTACAAACAAAGTAAGTTCCTCCTACTAGCCAAATGACTACATCACATAGATCTAGCAAAAAGCACTATTCTGGAGAGTTTTGAAAATGACACATTAAATGAACCACAAACAGTTAGCTTCCCCAATGTTTTCACACTAAACCAACAAATGAGCAATTTCAACTCAATCAGCCAACTAAACCTCAATCCTGAATTAGTTGGATTCTACTATATTAATCATCTTTATCCACTCGGCTCTAGTGAGGTATATATCCATAAGCCAGTGAGTTTTAGAAGTAAAAAGCGCAAAAAGAAATAAGCAGTGTTATCGAAGGCGTGCTTAAAGCGCGCTTAAGCCCTGAAGCAAGGCTCAAAACGTGTTGAGCGCTTAGTCTCACTTAATGGATGCTTCAGTGCTTTCATCAAGCCTCTAAGGCATACTTTTCCTTGCCAGTGAGCATAATCCTGAAGAGGCGACACTAAACAATTGATATTTCACTTTATCGCAAATTTTCTTCAATTTCTTTGTCCATATATTTGGTATTCATGCTTATAGATATTAGTCTTGGACTACACATACATATTTGTAGTTTTCTCCATTAGTGCCTTTCTTCATTAAAGCCCACGCTTTATTTGCGCTTTGCGCTTAAAGTCCCAACAGACCTTAGAGTTTTTTTTACGCTTTTCGCCTTTGATAACACTGGAAATAGGGTCTATGAAGCTTTAAGCGAAAAGCAAAAAGTAAAGCACGCTGCACGTTTCTTTGAAGTGAAGCACACAATTTACAGAAAATTAAAAGCACCAAACAAATACTCCCCCCATTTCAATTTATGTAGCATAGTTTGACTAGGCACGTATTTTAAGAAAGAAAGTAAGACTTATGAACCTTATGATTATAGGCATGCCATAATATTTGTGTTGCTATAAACCTTTTGAGACTCGTGGTCTTTTTTTTTTATGATAATCATGGTGTCCGGGTCAGCTTGTGCGCGCTTCGACTAATTCCACGGAATACTTGCTACCTCCCACCAGCAACAGGTACCGGGTAACTCTATCCATCAAGGCTTGGACTGATTGGAAGAAATCACCTAATTTTTTTGCCTCATCTGGGATTGGAACCTGAGACCGCATGGTTCACACCCACTTCATTGACTACTAGGCCAGACCCTTGGATGCTTTGAAACTTATAGTCTTAAACATGCCATACCATTAGTGTAGCTATAAAAGCTTGTCATTAAGATTAAAATAAGAAGTTTAAGCTAGATTGATTCCAAATTTAGAAAGTTGTCATTCTTTTTGGAACAAACTAAAAAAGAAAATGATGTCACATAGTCTAGAATGGGAGGAGTATGAATTATGGTACTATAATAATAAATTACAATAAAAATAATTAACTTCAGCATCCATTATACAATGATGCAGAGATCGGTCCAACTCCTCAAAGTTAAGATTTAAAGAACCGGCCTTTTTTATGTTTGGATCGATGTGCGTGTCGTTGTTTGAAGCGCATATTTCAATGAAGCACATGGCTATGAAGCAATAACCTTTCGCTTCGCAGCGACAAAGCGATTGGCTTCATCAACACTGTCCTATGCTCTTTTCAAGAATCAAATTAGGTCTGTTTCACTCAAATCTTAAATAAGTTAGATGAGTAGCTTTTCAACTCGTCAATCACTTAATTGTGCCTCAATCCCATATCAGTTCGCCTAAGCTATATGAACCACCGAATCCATTCCGTTGAATTTCTTTATACTAGGAACTTTTTTATGCTAAAAGTTATTCCGTCGATTCTTCTCAAAACAGCAACAACCGATCTCCACATGCCATTATTTACAAAATTTAGTGAGCAGTGCCAAATTTTCTACGGATTGCTTCTTTCAACTCGTTTACAATGGGCCTATGGTGCCAGTTCATTTGAATCTACACAGTTCGTTCCACTCTATTCAGGCATATCTAATTCCAATATTAAAAAACGTTCAATGCTGAATTCCAACTGATTTGCACGTTGAATCAACGATACACGATTATCAGAAAGAAAAAAGGTAAAAAGGCTAGTAACAGCAGCTGATTACTAACAGATCAACTATAATCAGACTCATTTTCATCCAGAAAACATAAAGTGAATGAAGCATTAAATCACAATGCAGATCTATAGGAAGCCTGCAAGGACATATACAGTCGTAAAAGAAGCGGATCAATTCGCATCAACCACCGAAAAATTCAAAGAAGATCAAACATAAACTTGCCGCCATATAAATGCTATCGCGGTGGAAACTTCAATCCATAAATCCTAACAGATTGACAGCAATAAGACTCAATATTCACTGGAACACATAATACTAAGAAGAAACTACAAAATGCAGATCTAAAAGCATCGTAAAACAGCAATACGTGAATTAATTATATGTTAAGACTGTAAAAACTTGAGAATTCAAAAATTCGTACCTTCGTCATCGCGATCGTCGTCTTTCTTCAGGAGAGGCTGAGCCATATTTTTACGAGAGGAATTGCAGAGAGATGTTGTGAGTATTCACCAAGGAAGGTGAAGGTGAGATTATTAGATTAATCTCTATAATGTACAGTCTCACTGTATTTATATGGTGAGTAGTGAAGTCGAAAATTTTGATCTCTGAAGCTCTCTCGGTGTGCGAGCGCCGAGGTGAGTTAGGAGACGGGTCAATTGGGTCTACTGTAACCAAAAGGGGGTCATTTCCACAAATAGCCACTTTAAAGTTTCTCTTTAACACATGACCACAAATTAAAATTGAGTGCAATTTTAACCATTTATAACCATAGATATTTTTTTTATAAATAATTAAAATTTAAAAATACCGACCAAAATTGGTCGGTAAACTGGACTGGTCAGGAAGCACACCGACCAAATTTGATCGGTAATGTTGAATTTCTGGGAATTCATGTACATTAACCGACCAACTTTAGTCGGTAATGTATAATTTAATTTTTTTTATTAGTAACCGACCAAGGTTGGTCGTTTTTCTGGGTTTAATTTTGGTAGAAAATACCTGTTTTGGTAGCTACACCACCTGTCAAATAAAAACAGCATACCAATACCCCAAATTCACATCTAATAACTACTAATTCACCACATACAACCCCCCTAATTCACCAAAAATCCAATAAAAATAACAATAACAACAACAACAACAACCAAACATCCAATTAATACTTTAATACTAACAAATTAAAGTTCAATTGAACATCACAATCCAAAACAAAGCAAAAACTAATTACAACAAGTTCAAAATTGTTCAATCTAATTCAAAGCTGGTTCTATTAGTCTAGTTCAAAGTATACCAAAGAATTGGTCAAGGGGTGTTTTCTACAACATCATCATCGTCTGATGAACTTTCATCTACAAGACGATATAGAGAACGGTCTTGTGGAGGACGGGAAGAACGATCACGGGAAGACGGAAGAACGATCACGAGGAGGATGGGAGGAACAATCACATGGAGGTCGACCTCTAGAGATGACTCACGAGACCGGGGTAACGGAAAAGCTCCAGTAGAAAGGAGAGTTTTGATCTCATCTTACATACCAAGGAATTGAGCATCTCTAAGCCTTTCTCTTTCCTTGGCCACTTCTAGCTCGGATGTAAGCTTTGTCACTGTCTCCCGCATAGCCGAGAGGCTGTCATGCCCCAACCTCGGGGAGCGCGACCGGCGCTCAACCGAGTGAACCCGGTCGAGCAAGCCTATTAGATGACTACTTCCCGACTCGTTTGTGATTAAAGAAGGCACGTTATCATTAGTTAAGCAGTGGAAGAATTATATATATATAACCTTACAAGTTGCCTTGCTTCATTTTCATTACATCATGGTTAAGTCTCCAAAATACATACAATTTACAAACTAGCGGAATAAGAGTTTTAGAAGAAATACAACATAATTCAACGACCCATTCCAATACCCCCACATAACCCACGTAAATGTCTACGGAGCATCTAAGGATACAAAAGACAGTTATGATAATACCGGCAACAAGGCCCCGACTATACCTCAAAACGTGTAAGCATATAAACATAGATGTACTTCATGTCCCCTGGAAGAAAAGGGGGGCTCACCAAGGTCACTGAGAAGAGGATGCGCCGCTAGCTGCAATCGACACTGTCTGCTATGGAACCACATACATCCATTCAAAGATGTAGCGCCCCCAGCAAAAGGGACGTTAGTACTGTCGAATAGTACTAGTATGTAAAGCCAAATACCAATCTTAATAGAATGAACAATGAAACGAAGTGAAAGCAGTCATGATAAACAATAATAACTTCAAACAAATACGAAAACATCAAGTAAGGATCACATAGTTTCCGGTTCAATTTTCCATCTTATTAGGTTGGTAATCTTAGTGCCATGTGCCACTATCCACAATGCCACCGTGTTCCAACACGGAGTCCGATCTCGACCCGACCGGCTAGGTCATCTCATTTGAGACATCATCCATATCTACAATTTCAATCAATCAATCCAGCATAATAACCATCATGTGTGCGGCATGGCGTCCGATCACGGCCCGATCGGCTAGGCCATCTCACCTGAGATATCATCCTTTCAATCGCTCATTGCGACCCACATTTCCTTCCCATCTTTCATTACATGGCATGAGTAGCCTCATTTATTAAGTCATTCTTGGCACTTTGTATATCTTATAATTCCAATTTCCCCTTCTTGTACATTCAAATAATATTTTCATCGCATCAATAAGGCCTAACACATAAGGCATTGCACACATAAGGGAAAAAGCTAGGGAAATCATAATCATACAGAGGCTTTTCATACAAATTAGCTTAGCAAACATTATTCGATTCTTGACATGAATTCTTAACCTTTATCGACACAGATTCCTCATTTCAAACACATTCTCAAATAGTATGACGCCGTGATAAACATTTAGAGCAATTATTGAACATGAATCTTCCAACACCATATATTAGGGCATCCAATTCTAGCATGATCAAGTTAGGAACTTACACCAAATACTCGAACACCGGAGGTTCGGTTCTAAGAAGAAGGGAGTTTAGCCATACATACATCAATTGAGCTTTCCTTAATTTCTACAACAAGTTCCGGAACCCTTAGCACCTTCAATCTATTTTAGGGATACAACAAGTTGAACCAAAAATTAGAAGGATGATCAAGATTATAGCTCATTTGAGCACTCTATCGACACCATGTGTTTATTGAGGTTTTATGGTTCTTTTCATGAAAGATTTTTACCAGCCTATTCCCCCATTATTTCCTATCTTTACTTAAAAATTCTCTAATTTTTGGCTTATAATTCCCCCACAGCTTCTAGGAACACATGCATGCAATGTAATTACCCTTATTCCCATGAATTATCCCCCTAATGGCCCATTATGGCTATATTGTGAAATTAAGAGTTGGGGTGATGAAGCCTTACCTCTTACGACGAAGAATTAGATGCCTCACTTGAGTATCTTCAAAGATTTTAGCAAGGTTTGATGGGTTTTAGTGTGTAGGTTGATCTCTCTCTCTAAGAATTCCCTTTCTCACTCTTAGAACATCAGAAAAATGGCTCAAAATGGTGTATAATATGTGTTTTTATCGGAATAGGGTCAATTCTTAAAATAAGAAAATGGGTGCTCCGACACAGATCTACGGTCGCATATGCGACCGCATAATGGTTATGCGGCCCGCAAAGTGGCCGCAAAATAGCCCTCAGGGGCTTGAATTTTCTGCCCAGGTATGCGACCATTATGCGGTCCGCATACCTATTCTGCGATCCCATAATGCACCGCAAAACTTCCCTTCACAAAAGCCCAAGACGATTATGCGACAAATATGCGGCCCGCAAAGCGATTATGCGATCGCATAATTGGCCGCATAACTGACCTCAAAATTGGCCAAATTTTCTGCCTCACTCTACGGCCAATATGCGGTCTGTAGAGTGATTATGCGGCCGCATAATGGACCGCAGAAATGCATTCTTCAACAAATATTTTTCTTTAGGTCTGTAGCATACTGTTCAATCCAAAAAGTCCGAACGAAGAATTTCTACTATTATGACACATTAATCTAACTTGGCACTACGAAATTCCGGGTTTTTAGTTAAAAATTTTAAGGGGCCTTACATCCTCCCCCACTTAAGATTATTCATCCTCGAATGAGGATCAAGGTTCACTTAATAGCAGCTTATACAGCTTTAAGTTTTCACACCACATACCATCAGCCCCAAATTTGACTAACTTCCTAATTTTCTGAAAATTTTGCCAGAGTTTCTTTTGTAACATACCTATCCACCCGTCAGAGAGCCCCAAAAATACATCTTAACAACATATATATGATCAAATGACTCAACAGAACACAAACAACACCAAACGTGGCCTCATGAGGAACATATAACCAGAAAGGAATGTCTTTACATTAGCTGAACAAGTGATACAAAATTTATGGGAACAACTTCCTAGAACTATTACATGGCTATTCGAACAATTGAGGGTACTTCTTTTTCATTTCATCCTCGGCTTCCCAAGTAGCTTCTTCAACTTGCTGGTTTCGCCATAATACCTTCACGAAGGCAATTTATTTATTTCTCAACTTTCGAACTTGCCTATCAAGGATGACAACTGGGATCTCTTCGTATAAGAATTCTTCATTAACCTCGATGGTCTCAACCGGCACAATAGCGGACGGATCTCCAACTACCTTCTTCAACATGGACACATGAAATACCGGGTGCACTAATGACATCTCAGGTGGTAGCTCAAGCTTGTACACTACCTGACCAATCTTCTGAATGATTTTGTACGGCCCGACATACCTCGCACTCAATTTCCCTTTCTTTCCAAACCGCATGATCCCCTTCATGGGGGAGACCTTCAAGAACACCCAATCATCTTCTTTGAACTCTAAGTCTCTGCGACGAACATCCGAATAGGATTTCTGGCGACTCTGGGCATTTTTCAACCGCTCTTTTATGATCTTAACCTTCTCCATAGCCTGATGCACAAGGTATGGCCCTATCAGTTTAGCTTCTCCAACATCGAACCATCCAATCAGCGATCTACATCTCCTATCATACAAGGCCTCAAATGCCGCCATCTGAATACTGGCACGAAAGTTGTTATTATAAGCAAATTCTATCAGCAGCAAATGATCATCCCAGCTACCCTTGAAGTCAAGCACACAAGCACGCAACATGTCTTCAAGCGTCTGAATAGTCCGCTCTGCTTGCCCGTCGGTCTGTAGATGGAAAATGTGCTAATATTCACCTGAGTACCCAACCTTTGCTGAAATTTCCTCCAAATATTGGCCGTGAACTGAGCCCCTCGATCTGAAATGATTGAGACTGGAATGCCATGAAGCCTGACTATTTTCTTGATATACAATTGATCATATTGTTTTGCGGTGTCGGTGGATTTAACTGGTAAGAAGTGTGCTGATTTCGTGAGTCGATCCACGATCACCCAAATTGAGTCAAACTTGTGCGATATCCCTACCACAAAATCCATATTGATCATTTCCCACTTCCACATTGGAATTTTTATATTTTGTGCCAACCCACCGGGCCTTTGATGCTCGACCTTCACTTGCTGACAGTTTGGACATTTTTCCACAAAGTTCGCCACACCCCTCTTGGCACTACGAAATTTAGGGTTTTTAGTTAAAAAATTTACGGGGCCTTACAGAGGCTCTCCCTATTAAGTTTCTTGCCCTGTGAGAAATCCCTATTCCTTGCATTCCACACCTATAGCGATAGAATTTTTTCGTAGGAAGCTCGTATACCTTCCCTTATTTTGGACCGCCAATAGCCTCCAACCATATTCTTTCAGCATCCTCGTCCGAAGGTTGGGTTGGCTCGCCCGATTCACCAGCTAGCTGACTACGAATGAATTCTTCCATGTTACTTTGGTAGCGACCCTACATTATTTTAAATTAAATTAGTATTTAAAATTCTTATAAAAGTAAATTATAACACTTAAAGAAAATTAAAAGCTTACATATGCAGTCTCTACCCGTTCCTCGACCCACCTATCTCCATCCCCCTCTTTCTTCTTCTTTAAAATATGCGTCTCCTTGAATAGTTCATCCTGGCTCATTGGACGCCCATACTTATTTTCCTGAAAATAAATTAATTTAGTTAATTAATAAAATTGATATACTTAGAAAGGTAAAATAATTTAAGAAATTACCAATCTTCTTTTTATTGTCCCGATGTAGATAGCACCCCTAGTGTGCAAGGAGCCCCTCTTCTTGGATGAGCGAGCTTTCTTTTCTTTTTCGCTCCTCCGTAAGAAATTCTCGGTCTGCCATTGCCTTAACAAATCATCCCATAAATGTTGCAGACACCAGTCATGCCTCTTTTTCTTCTTTCTACCATCCAAGAAATGATCCGCTAATCTCTTGCGGGCTTTATGATGAAAATTTGCAGCCACTTCCTCGCTATAGCGGTCTTCCCATACACACTTGCTCTGCATTTCAAAAGTTAAATATTAGATGGAAACATCATAAATATAAATTATTAAACTGCTTAAAACAACATTTATACCTTAAACTGATTGAAAATTTGCTCTTTCAGTGAGTATGGAAAATTAGTCCAAGTCGCATAAGGGCCATCATAAAGCTTTTTGATCGCATTAGTGATTATCTTCATAGTCTGCTTACTCGGCTTGAACCTGCAATTTAACAATAAAAACACATGAATATATAAGTAAAAATATTATAAAACAATAAACGTAAAAATAACAAATAACTCTTACCCGTCACCCTTAAGGACTATGATGATCCTGCCATAACGATCATAATGCACTACCTCTGGATCATCATCCTCAGCATGTGTATTAGAGGCACATGTAGACAGTGTAGGGGGCTCAGAGCTGCTGTCTCACGGGCGAAGGCCTGAAATGGATCGAGAC
Source organism: Nicotiana tabacum (assembly GCF_000715075.1). Classification (NCBI taxonomy): domain Eukaryota; kingdom Viridiplantae; phylum Streptophyta; class Magnoliopsida; order Solanales; family Solanaceae; genus Nicotiana; species Nicotiana tabacum. The sequence goes on from NC_134083.1 coordinate 117,770,091, forward strand.
GATGATGAAGATGGTTGCGATCCATGTGACTGCGACATAGCTGGATGCAATCCATATGGCTGTGATACTGATGGGTGTGACCCGAGTGGCTATGATATGGATGCATGCGATCCATGTGGCTGTGATATGTAGGGATGCGATCCACGTGGCTGTGATGCAGATGGCTGCGATCCACGTGGTTGTGATACATATGGTTGCGATCCACGTGGCTGTGAGGCAGCTGGATTGTACGTTGGACGTATAGTCCTATGGCCCTGTGATGGAAGACCTGGTGTCTGGATGAAGGTGTAGGCCTCGTGATGCTGTGGTAGCTCAGTATAGCCGTGTGGATGGAAAGACAGGACAATTGTGGAAGACATGGATCTGGCGGTTCGAGCTGGTCTCAAAGGCTGGAAATTTGTCTATGTTGGTGACCTTAAGGTATCTTTTACATGATCCAATTATAGTATGCAGTAACAAATAATGAAACTTAACAAGAGGTAAACATATTGCTTTCTGCTCAAACTACCTTGCATATGCAATCATTTCAATTATAGTATGTGTATTAAAAATTAGCAGAAAATGCCATGTTAGAAATCGTTCTCATACAAGTAGCTTCCATAATCACTCTGAAAGACAAATGATAGGAAGTCAAATTTAAGCTAAAGAATTGGCTGAAAAGGGTCCCAGAATCTTATATTATCTGATTTGTTTTTAAGACAAAAAATCAAGAACAGTGCAATGAATGTATCCATAGTTCTATTTTACTAATTTGTTATCTTCACTTAATGGTTCTTTAAAGAAAATACATTTTATTATGACAACAATTATTGCATTTCAATTCCATACAAGTCGTGATCGGCTTTACGAATCTTTACTATCCATGTGGCTCCATTTAAGCATTTTTTCATTTTCTCTTTTTAAAAAATTCAATTAGGTGAAAAATGAATTGCCAAGTACATTCAAGGCCTATCATTATCAGCAACTCTGAAAGACAAATGTATGTTGGATCATTGGCCTTCCTTGGATGATATAGAATGGTGATGTCATAATCCTTAAGCAGCTCCAACCATCTCTGCCACCGCGAGTTAAAATCCTTCTATTTAAACAGATGTTGTAGACTCCGATGATCAGTAAAAACCTCACAACGGACACCGTACAAATAGTGCCACCAGATCATCAAGGCATGAACAATAGCCGCTAACTCAAGGTTGTGGACAGGATAGTTCTTCTCATGCACCTTCAGCTATCTAGACGCGTACGCAATCACCCTACTGTCCTGCATCAGCACCGCGCCGAGACCAATGCGCAACGCATCACAATACACCGTATAAGACCCTAAACATGTAGGCAATACCAACACTGGTGCTGTAGTCAAAGCATTCTTGAGCTTTTGAAAGCTATGCTGGCACTCCTCGGTCTACCTGAACGGAGCACCCTTCTAGGTCAATCTGGTCATAGGTGCTGCAATAGACGAGAAACTCTCTACGAATCGACGGTAGTAACCCGCCAAACCAAGAAAACTCCGGATCTCAGTAGTTGAGGACGGTCTAGACCAACCCTACACTACTTCAATCTTCTTTGGATCGACCTTGATCCCCTCACTCGATACTACATAACCCAAAAAATGCCATTGAATCTAGCCAGAATTCACACTCCGAAAATTTTGCATATAACTTCTTCTCTCAAGGTCTGAAGCACTGTCCTCAGGTGCTGCGTATGATCCTCCCGACTCCGAGAGTACACCAGAATGTCGTCAATTAACACAATGACAAAAGAGTCAAGATAGGGCTGAAATACACTATTCATCAAGTGCATGAATGTTGCCGGGGCGTTGGTCAGCCCAAAAGACATCACAATGAACTCGTAATGACCATACTGAGTCCTGAAAGCAGTCTTCGGGATATCTGGCTCCCGAATCTTCAACTGATGATAGCCTGAGCGCAAGTCGATCTTAGAGAATACCCTGGCTCCCTGAAGCTGATTAAATAGATCATCAATACGTGGAAAAGGATACCTGTTCTTCATTGTAACCTTGTTCAACTGGCGATAATCAATGCACATTCGCATAGAACTATCCTTGTTGTTTACACACAAATCAGGAGCACCCCAAGGTGATACACTGGGCCGAATGAAGCCCTTATGTAGCAACTCTTGAAATCGTTCCTTTAATTCTTTCAACTCTGTTGGGGCCATACGATAAGGTGGAATAGAAATGGGCTGAGTGTCCGGTAACAAATCAATGCTAAAGTCAATATCCCTATCGGGCGGCATGCCCGGAAGATCTGCTGGAAATACATATGCAAAATTCCTCACTATCGGAACTGACTTGACGGTAGAAGTATCAACACTAACATCCCTCACATAGGCTAGATACGCATCACACCCTTTTTAACCATTCTCTAAGCTTTAAAAAATGAAACAACCCTACTAGGAACATGATCTAAGGTACCTCTCCACTCTAGCCGCGGTAGACCTAGCATAGCCAATGTCACCATCTTGGCGTGACAATCAAGGATAGCGTGATAAGAAGACAACCAGTCCATGCCCAAAATGACATCGGAATCTACCATACTGAGCAATAATAAATCGGCTCTGGTCTCAAACCACTAAGAACAACCAAACACGACTGATATACCTAGTCAACAATAATAGAATCACCCACGGGTGTAGATACATAAATAGGTGAACTCAAAGAATCATGGGATACATCCAAATACGAAGCAAAATAAGATGACACATAGGAATAAGTGGAGCCTGGATTAAATAAAACTGATGCATCTTTATGACAAACCGGAACAGTAGGTGTGATGACAAAGTCGGATGCAACTGCCTCCATCCTAGTAGGAAGGGCATAATATCTGGCCTGGCCTCCCCTTCTAGGGCGACCTCCACCTCTAGCTGGATGTTCATGTGTGTGGTAGTTGGTGCTGTAACCATAGCCTCTCTCTCCTCTCTATCCCGGGTCAGCATACCCTCTAACCACTTAGCAATCCTTACTACCTACTGGTACGCAATATCCATCTCCAACTCTCGGGCTATGCTTAATCTGATACTGGGGTTGAGCTTCTCAATAAACCGATGAACCCACTCTCGAACAGTAGCAACCAAGGTCAGTGGATGCCTAGCCAAATCACTAAATCAGACCGCATACTTTGACACGATCATAGAACCCTGGCGCAACTGCTCAAACTCTGTGCGCCATGTATCTCTGAGACTCTAGGGAACATACTCCCTCAAGAACATGTCTGAGAACTAAGTCTAAATGAGTGAAGCTACCTCTGCCGGACTACCCAACTCGTATACGCGGCACCACTGATAGGCCGCTCCTCTAAGCTGGAACGTAGTGAAGGAAACCCCACTAGTCTCCGCAACACCCATAGTACGGAGGATACGGTGGCACTCCTCAGGAAAACCCTGGGCATCCTCTGACGCCAAGCCACTGAAAGTAGAAGGGTGGTACTTCTTGTACCTCTCAAGTCTGAGCTGCTCCACCTCAGAAACTGCTGCCCTAACCTCGGGCTGAACTGGAGCTACCGGCTGCATTGGTATGATTTCTGTAACCTGGTCGACCTGAACCCACTGCTCTGGGGTATGAGCGGCTGGAGTCTGTGCTCCTCCCCTGGCATGAGATGTGGCTAGAGCAAGTAGGATCAATCCAGCCTGAGCCAAGGTGCTGAACATGCTCAAAAAATGGGTTAGAGTCTCCTGGAGGGCTGGTACAGCAACAAGTGTCTCAGGTGCCTGCCCTCCAGCTGGAGCTACTGGTGGCTTATCTGTAACAGCTCGTGCGGGTGCCTTGGCTGCACCATGCGGACGTCCTCGGCCTCTACCCCAGCCCTGACCTCTCGCAGGGCACGGGTGTCTGGTCATCTGATCCATCTGTACATGTCCTCACCATTTATGAGAGAATAGAAAGACAAATATTAGAATCCGAAGTCAAAATCTCGCATGAGAAGGAATCAAAGAAGTGAATCTTTTTCTAACAGTTCCATAGCCTCCCGAAGATAAGTACAGACGTCTCTGTACCGATCCCCGAGACTCTACTAAACCTGCTTGTGACTGATAACGCCTATGAACCTAGAGCTCTGATACTAACTTGTCACGACCCCAACTTCCCTCCGTACGATGTCGTGATTGCACCTAGTCTCTAAGACTAGGTAAGCCTAAAAATTTGCGAAATAACTGAATAATAAACCAAACTCCAATCTCAACACATGATATAATAATAGAAACTGCGATTTAAATAATTAAAACTTCCAAAACCCGGTAGAAATAAGTCACAAGCTTCTAAGAGAAAATACTATGTGTCTCTATATATTAAGTCTAAAGCGAATAAGGGAAACAACATAATAAGGATAGAGGGGGACTCCGAGGTTTGCGGACGCTGACAGATATACCTTGAAGTCTCTACGTGCAGTCCAACTGGTATCTGGCCTGGTGGGAGGAACCTGGATCCGCACAAAAAGATGTACAGAAGTAAAGTATGAGTACACCACAACGATACCCAGTAAGTGCCAAACCTAACCTCGGTAGAGTAGTGATGAGGTCAGGTCAGGGCCCTACTTGTTTAAAACATAAGTAAGACAAAAGATATAATAATATTTTGAAAAGACTGAGAATTTAATTAACAAAAAGTTTCAAAAAATAATAGCACAACAAATAGAGGTAAACAACAGTGGCACTCCCGAGGTAACACCTCGTAGTCTCAAAAGTAAATATGCACGGCAGGGGGGGATCTCTCGAGGTACCGACTCGTAATCCCAAAGTAAATATGCAAGACATGGGGATCTCCCAAGGTATCGCCTCGTAGTCTCAAAGTAAATGTGTAAGATGTGGGGATCTCCCGAGGTACCGCCTCGTAGTCCCAAAGTAAATATGCAGTAGATAATCGAAAGAACAACAAATTACAGCAAGAAATCTTACAGTTAAGGATTTAAATTAAATCAAGGGAAGCAAGTAATTCAACTAAGCATGTTGCACAAATTGCAAGTAAGAGTTAATGCACGTAGACATGTGATATTAGGCTAAACATGATCACTACATATGCTAAGGCAACTCAGTTAAGGAATTTAAAAGAAGATAACTCAGCAATAACTGAAATTTCCATAATTAGCCCGTGTACGCACTCGTCACCTCGCGTACATGGCACTCACATATCACAGGTTGTTACAACAGTCCCAAATCCAAAGGGAATTTTTTCGCACAAAGTTAGACAAGCCACTTACCTCAAATCAAGCTCAATCAGTTAATAAGAACGCCTTTCTCTTGACTTTCTGACTCCGACTAACCCAAATCTAGACAAAAGCAATTTCATATTATAAATATAACTATAAGAAACTAGTCTAATTAATGAAATTAAGACTTTAACAAGAAATTAGAAAATCGCTCCAAAAAGTCAACTCGGGCCCACGCCTCGGAATCGGGTAAAAGTCATAAAATATGAACACCCATTCAACCACGAGTTCACCCATACCTACTTAAATCCGATACCAAAATCCCAATTAAAACTTCAAAATTTAGTATAAGAACTTTCTTCCATTTTTCCCCAATTTTCCACCCTGAAACACTAATTAAATGGTGAAATTAAAGACATATTCATGGGAATTAACCAAAACTAGGTAAGAATCACTTACCCCAAACAACCCACGTGAAAATCTCTCCAAGAATTGCCTAAATCCGAGTTCTCAGATCCAAATTGTGAAAAATGACATAAACCCTCGATTTTTGAAATTAATACTGCTGCCTAGGCATTCTTCTTTGCGAACGCGGAATCTGCCTCGCGTTCACGAAGCACAAAAAGCTATTGACCAAATTTCCCTCTTACACGAACGCGAGGGTCTACTCGTGAACGCAGTGACTACTGCCCCAGGCCTCCGTGAATGCGGAGCCTCACTCGTGATCGTGTAGGCCTAATGCCTGCTGCCCCCACTAACCGTTCCTCTTCATGAACGCGTGGACCATCTCACGAACACGTAGACCTAAAAATCCAAAGCTTCGCGAATGCGGGACCTGCTTCGAGAACGCGAAGGCAAAGCTTCCAGTGACACTCAACCACCGAAATCTAAATTCCAATCTGCTAACCTTCCGAAATCCACCCGAGGACCTCCGGACCTCAACCAAACCTACCAACAAGTCCTAGAATATCATACGAACATGCTCGAAGAGTTAAGTCACATCAAACAACACTAGAATCACGAATTGCATATCGATTCAAGCCTAATGAACTTTAAAACTTCTAACTTCTACATCCGATGCCAAAACCTATCAAATCAAGTCCGATTGACATCAAATTTTGCACAAAAATCGTAATTGACATTACGGACCTCCAAAACTTCCGAAATCAGAATCCAACCCCAATATCAAAAAGTTCACCCCTGGTCAAACTTTCCAAAAATCATCCAATTTTCCAATTTTTCAACTTTCGCCATTTGACGCCGAAATGACCAACAGACGTCCAAATCAATATCCGGACATGCTCCTAAGACCACCCTATGAAGCTATTGGAACCGTCAAAACTCTATTCCCGAGTCGTCTTCATACAATTCCAACTACGATCGATTCTTATGACTTAAACTTCCATTTTAGAGACTATGTGTCCCCTTTCACTCCGAAACCAGATACAAATCCTACCGTCAAGTCACGTAACCACAAAAATGAAATAATGGGAGCAGTAAGTAGGGGTTCGTGGATAATAGTCATAAAACGACCAGCCGGGTCGTTATAGGATCGAATCAGTGTTTCTAATATTGATGGCTCGAGAAGGATGATCTTCTAGGAGGTTTAGAGTTGGTAAAAAAAATCATTAGTTCAGGTTCTACAGGTATGGATTGATTTGGGGGCAACAGTTGGGCAGCGAAGTATGAGGAAGGGCATGGCGGGAGGTGTTTCGTAGTGGTTGAATTACTAGCACGTCAGGTATGAGTGGCCGATTAGCATATGGATTCCATGGCAGGATAGCCGCGTGCCTTGAGAAAGTTTAGAGCAGTTTGGGAAAATCATGGGTAGAAAAGTGACTAGGTCTACGAATTGTATTTGCAGTGGTGGCCACTGTACTAAGGAACATTGAATATGGCAGGAAGGAGTTTTCTTGAAATGAAGAGGGTGTGAAGACTTGATTATCAATTTGGATGCAATGTGACTTTGCGTTTGAAATGTACTGTCGGACTTTTAGTTGATATCAATGGGAAAGGAACAGATTTGTACAGCTAGTGGAAGAGCATGGGCCTAGGATAGTTTTACTAATTTCGTGGTAATTGTACCCAGTGCAGCGTCATTTGGGAGATGCCGATATGGAATCCCATATGTGGGCTATCTCCTATGGACAAGTCTGCAATTGTATGATTTTGATGAAGTTTCTATGAAGAGTTCTGCTTACTATCCAGCGAAAGGTCGAATAGGCAATTGTGGCTGATAATTCAGGATGTTTATGAAAAACTTAACAGGAGGTCCCGAGAATTGGGCGGGTTAACAGTGCAAGATCATGGTGATTGAGAAGGAGGAACCTTTTTGGTTTCTAGATATATGTGATTGTAGCTTAAGGCTAAGTTGGGGAGCCCCACCATCTACGATCGGATCGCGTAGTGGTCTGCTTGTGTAGCTTCTGATTATCGGTGTATTGGTGGATTATTTATGACTAAGGAAAGAAAACATTAGGGGTAATTCGAGCAAAGGATTTGATGAATGTGTGCTATATTTGGCCTTATCGCTTCATGTTCAGATTTTTGGGAAGACTCAGAGTTTACGCTTCTGGTAGATGTGAGGTACAAGGAAAACTAAGTCATCTGGTTGCTTCTTTGGGAGTGTTCATGTGCTGACAGCACTAGAGTTCGGCTTATATTCGGGACCAAGTCAGAGCGGGTCACTCAAGGTGAGTGCGGATTTAGTTTGTTATGTTTTGAATAGGGCTATTATTATTTCTAAGGCAAGTCGAGAATAAATTGGAATGAGTTGGGTCGGTTAGTGATGGTTGAATCAGCACGATTGTGGCAATGATCAGTTCCTTCAGCATGTGGAGTTATACATGTAGTTTGTGGTTGTACGTGTAGGCTTGACAGCCACCATAACTTGATTGATTTGGGAGTTATTTGGCTCATATGGCCTTGTTGTTTAAAAGGATTTCGGAAGGATTATGTCGATTTAGACCACAACCTGAGGTTTGTATTTTCTGTGGTTATGGGATTTCGGTTGCGTGTTGCATTTGTTCTTCTGAATGAATTTAAGTGAAAGAAATCTAGCAAATGAAGTATTTATTTTACTACTAATTCAGGGATTATGATGAATTCTGGTATTCTCGCGCAGCGGTATGATAGGTGCGGTGAGCGGCATGGGAATTTTTAAAGTTGAGGAATCAAGGTTGTGGTTTGGTGTTGACAAGAATGTCACGGGCTCGGATGAGCAGGGGAAAATTCAGATGTTCAGAGTAAGCTGGCATTTTCTTTAGTGTCATGTGAGAACGATGTTCTATGTAAGAGGCTTTGTGTATTGATTTGCGGATTCTTGATTTGCTTTACAGAATTTGAACGGTTGGTGGTATCGATGTTTAGTTGTGAAAAATTTAAAACCAAACACAGAGTTTTTTGTAAAAATCGCAAATGTAAGAGTTTATACATGGGAGGCGTTCTATCCCTTGGATTGTGGACTGTGTGAGTTTGTCCCGGATTGGGCGGTTGTTCTTATGTGCCATGGAAAAAGGTTATTGTGGGTCCTTGAAAGGTTATTAGCCCAGTATGGTATGATCAAAATCGTCTTGGGGTTTGTTGATGGGTCTAAATGTAAATGTGTGCTCTACATCAGGCCGGGTGTGTGCATTCGGCATAACATTGCTTATGGAGGAGTCTTCGGGCATTGAATGTTATTTCAGCTGTAAGCTATTCCATGTAAATATCTATTGTGCCATATGTGTTGTAAGATGGCTTGATTATTCACACATATGTTGAGGTCCCGTGTAGCTTGTGGTATTGTATGAGCAATATGGCTCTCGAGATGCAAATAATTTATTGCACCTTAGTTGCGCTTGAGTTTTGTAGCATATGTCGCTATCCATATCCCCAGGGATTGCATTGGGCACTTGGTATGCTTGTGGTCGATATTAGGGCATTTCGTAGGTATAAGCATTATGGCTTAATGGGTGCTTCCATATTTATTGTTATGTGTGGATCGGGTGGCATACTGCCACGGGTATGTTATTTGGATCGGGTTGCACGCCGCAATGGTATTATATTTGGATCGATTTGCACGCCGCAACAATATTATGTGTGGATCGGGTTGCATGCCGCAAAAACGAGATGTAGAGTACGGTTCCCGATATCTATTCTTGTGCATTTTGTTTCTCATTCTCTGAGAAAGGCTCGTAACATCTTTTCGGTTGTTTCATTAGTTAAGTGGCTGGGTAGTTCTTTCCTAGAGTTCGTTTTTCCTTATATATACCATATTCAAGTTGTGGCTTGTTGGCGTATTGATGGCGTCATATGAGATCTTGGTCAGTGTTTGAGAGGGATTATTGCCTGAGCAGCTTGTACTGGGTGAGACTAGATTATTGGACTTGAAATTAGTGCAATCAGATTTATATAAGGTACATTAAAGAGAAAATACCTATATTCAGTTCAGAATAGGGTAATGGTTTTTGTCGGGAGGAGAGATTCCATGATTTATTGATTCGACAGGTGGTTATGAGTTTCTACACGTCTCTTTTATCGTGGCAGTATTGCGAGAATTGGAACAGAGCTTATATGTGTTATGAGATGTATTGTAGGCATCAGATTCGTGAAATTGCAGCTAATGTGGTTGGGGGATGTTATTATCGGCAGCCGTCTTATGTGGTACATGGTGTGATTTCAGCATAGATACATGATCGTGTCTTGTTATAGTGTGTGGTAATTGATACAGTGTTTGTATATTTGAATCAGGTGTTGTAGAGAAATTTGGATGTTGAAATTTGGTTCTAAGGCTTATTGACTAAACAAAAGGGAGAATCTTCTGTCTGGCTCGAGCTAACATGATCACCTGGGTTGTAGTGGCACGGGCAGGTGCACGAGCTGTTAAACAATGATTTTGGACAACTCCGGAGCAGTTCTTGGCACGTTCGAGGACGAACGCATGTTTAAGTGGCGGAGAATGTAACGACCAGATCGGTCGTTTTGAGCTCTAGCACGTCGTTCGTCGATTTGAGGTCTTGAGTAGCTTCACTTCAGGTATTATGACTTGTACTTGTGGTCGGAATTTAATTTTGGAAAGTTCGGAGTTTATTTGGAATAAAATTCTAAATTCGAAAGCTTTAAGTTGGAAGAGTTGACCAAGGGTTGACTTTTGAGTAAACGACCTCGAAATCGGTATTTGAAGATTCTAGTAGGTTCGTATGATAATTTCAGACTTGGGCGTATGTTCGGGTCGAGTATCGGGTGGCATGGGAGTATTTCGGTGCTTATTACGGAAGGTTGGCATTTTTTAAAGGTTTAAGGATTCCCTAAATTTGGGTTGAAGTGAATTTTGATGTTATCGATGTCCGTTTTGGATTCCGAGCTTGGGAATAGTTCCGTATGATGATTTTGGTCTCAGGAGCGTATTCGGACATTGATTTGGAAGTCCGTAGGTTGTTTCGGCGTCAATTTGCGAAAGTTAGAAATTAGATGATTTTTGGGAAGTTTGACCCGGAGTGGACTTTTGATATCGGGGTCAAATGTTGATTCTGGAAGTGGGAGTAGGTCCGTAATGTCAATTATGACTTGTGTGCAAATATTTGAGGTCAATCGGACTTGATTTGATAGATTTCGGCATCGAATGTAGAAGTTTGAAGTTCTAAAGTTCACTAAGCTTGAATTGGGGTGAGATTTATAGTTTTGATGTTGTTTGATGTGATTTGAGGCCTCGAGCAGGTTCGTGTCTTATATTGGGAATGGTTGGTATGATTGGACGGGGTTCCGAGGGCCTCTGGTGTGTTTTAGGGTAGTTTCTGACCAAGTTTGGCTGAGTTGCTGCTGCTGATGTATGGTGTCTGGTTTTGTTCTTTGCGAACGTGAAGGTGTTCATGCGTTCCCGAAGAAGGATCTGTTGGTTGCTGACATTTTGTGCTACACGTTCATGACTAAGGCGTCGCGTTTGCGTAAGGTAAGAAGGTGAAGCTACGCATTCGCGATTGGGGCATTACGTTCGCGAAATGGAAACTGGGCTGGTGAGAATTTTAGCCTTTGCGTTCGCGGAGGGTGAACCACGTTCACGAAGGTTCGCCTGGTAAAGCATCGCGTTCGCGAGCTGTGACTCGCATTTGCGAAAGGCAGCTTTTGAGCTGGAGCTGGTATTGCTTCGCGAACACGAGGGACTTGCCGCGTTCGCGAAGAAGGTCGCCTGGGCAGTGTATAAGTTAGCAAATACGGGTTTTGGCTCATTTTATCTCAAATCTTCCATGGAAGCCGAGCATGAGGCGATTTTGGAGGAGCTTCTTCGTCACCCATCACTAGGTAAGTGATTCCTTCACGTTGTGAGATAAATACATGGTTTATGTATGGATTTAAATATGGGAATTGATAGAAATTTTAGATTTTGAAGAAAAACCTAGAAATTAGTATTTTTAGATTTTGACCACGAAATTAGACATGGAACTAGGAATAAATCATATATTTGAGTTTGTCATGGTATGTGTAAAGGTTATCTTCGAAAAATTTCGGAACCCGGGCACGTGGCCCGAGGGTTGATTTTATCGACTTTTCGAGCAGAGTTAAGAATTGTTTAAATTTATTAATTATGAGTATTATGGTGTGTTTTTATTGGTTTGCACATTGTTTAACTAGTTTCGAGATGTTTTATTTTGAGTTGAGGTGTTAGAGAGGTGTTGGAGTCGGTTATGGAACTTCGGAGCGAGGTAAATCTCCTGTCTAACCTTGTGAGGGAGAAACTACCCCTAGGTGATATTTATTGTTATGTGCAACTAGTTGTGGGTGCTACATAGCACGAGGTGACGAGAGTCCGTACGTAGCTAAAGCATGTTTATGTCCGGGTAGACTTAGGATCTTATCATGGTAATATTTGAATTATTTAAATTCATTTTGGTGGCTTAATTAATTGAAGTTATAATTGAAATTAATTAATTGAAGTTATAATTGAAATCGATTTAGAAATAAATATATGTACACTAGGCCAAGCCTTAACACTTTGAGTATTGGGCGAGTTATTCCAGGAATGGTAGAGATTATATTCATATTAAGCTCATGTGTTGTATTGTAAACACAGGTACGATCATAGCTTCATTCATTCGTTGAACCTTGGGGATTACCATTAGCATTGAGGTCAATCACTCGCGTCTCGTAATTCGGTAACTTTCTTCCTTTCTTTTCTTGTGGAGCGGGCCGAATGCCTCGGTAGTATATAGATGTATCTATGGATCGTGCCGCACATCCCTCGGCAGTGTACACGTTATTTTGGATCGGGCCGAACGACCTCGACAGTATCGTGCGTATATCACTAGTAGTCCGAATATTCACGAGCTAATCTTTCCACTGATGCCCAACTCTTTATATGGTATTCCTTGTTTACTGGTTATGACACTTGACATTTATGAGCTGTTAATGTAGAATGCGAGATTTAGAAATTTTTGCTTTAAAAGAAATAATTGAAAAATTATGAAATTTCAGATTTACTCCACTATAGATGTACACTTCATATCTGTTATGAATTATCATATTATTTATTTGGACCTCTAGTAAGTGTCGATGTCGACCCCTCGTCACTACTTCTCCGGGATTAGGCTAGATACTTACTGGGTACGCATTGATTTACGTACTCATACAGCACTTTTGCACTAAATGTGCAGGATCTAACAGGTTCATTGATGATCACCTTGGCGCGTAGGCACACCTGTTGAGGAGACTTTATGTGAGCTGAATTCTAGGCTGCGCATCGCAGTCCACTAAGTCTCCATCGTACTATTTATTTTATCCTATCTTATTTACATTATATTTTTATGTCGGAATGGTTTATTATTATTATACTCCTTAGAAATTTGCTCATGCACTCGTGACACCGAGTTTTGGGGATTTCCTTCGAGTTATTCATTGTTGTGGTTCGTGTAAATATTTTTATTTACTTTGTAAATTTTATTTTATACTGTTCAACTAAGGAAAATTACGATTTCAGAAATACTAAAATGAGTAACTAAATTGGTAAATCACTGTTGGCTTGCCTGACGGCGGCGTTAGGCGCTATCACGACTTCTAGTTGATTTTGGATCGTGATACCAAGAGCCTTCGTGCTTTTAATATAATATAGATAGATAGATAGATATAGATTATAAGTTGGTATGTAGGTTAAAACGAGAATAGACAAGACGTAACTGGAATTTGAAGCTAAATAAGGAAAATGGTATCAACTGAATTATAAAATGTGAAACAAAATGAAATATCTAAATAGATTATACTATAGCTGCTTATACGGAGAAGTATACATAAACAAAATATTAATAAATAAGTACATACATCGGAGGAATACATTGAAAGTAATACACAATTATCATCCCAACTCCTCAACTCTAACAAAACAAAATGACTCGACTGATAAATAAACCCAGCCACATAATGATCGGGAGACGTTTTACTCTTTACCACCCTCAGTCTAATCTCTAAAGCTTCACAATGGATGTGGAAATACGTTATTATTCCACCATTATACCATTTTTCAATGCCCAAAGCATCCTCTTAAGTCCATAAAACGTGAGTTGTGTCTATAAAAAATTATTGTACGTAGAAGAGTTATTGTTTATAGCTCCATCGAAAGTTGAAGTGATCATCCTATTTTCCTCAAAGACGAATCTTTTGCTCAAGGACTGAGTTTTTTCTGCCGAAGTTCTTGGGATTCACCACCGGAATGGACAAATTCACCAGTAGTACCATGTTCACTGCTTGTGAATTCTTGGCTCGACATTCCAGATTTCCTGAACTTTTTAAGGTCATATGAACCTCCGTCGTATTCGGAACTTTCACCAGAACCAAACATTGCGCTATGACTCTTTTTCATTCCCTCGTTCAAATCATCCAGAGAAACATCACCTTCCAAAGCACGTACAACCTACAAGATAATTAATTAAGTATTTATTAGCCACTCTCTTTTACCATTTGAAATTCAAATATCTCTGAATTGTGAAGGCTTCGGAAGGCTTTTGGTAGAACTGAAACCCTATTATTTGGTGGTACATGATACAGTTGTTACTATTAGGCTACATCTCCAATTTTGACAACATAATTTAGTATTTGATAAAGAATGTATACACCGCTGAACTTAACAAAATATCAACAAGAATGGGGAAGATGGAAATGCCGTGGATGATGCACACAAGATGTACTAAAGTGACTTTTCGAAGTTCATTGTAAAAGGGAGTCCCCTCATTCATTTGTCAAGGGGAGTCCCTTGACTCACCATCACTATATTTTTCATCTAATCTTTTGTAAGGAATTGAAAGTGTTCAATCCTTTCATAGACTATGAAGTAGTAAGTCACTATGTCCTTCGTCTTCATGTATTTTACTTTGGAATGCTAATATATATATATGTGTGTGTGTGTGTCGGGGGTTATGCCTAAACCCGCATAATGAGGCTTTATTGAACAAAAACAAAAAGCTAACCTGACTCATTTTTGGACGTCTTCTTGCAGAATGTCTGATGGATGCAGCAGCACAAGCCACCATACATAGCATCTCTTGGGCATCAAAATTTCCCTCCAAACGTGGATCTATCAATTCATCATAGTTTCCACCCTCTGTTGCACGAACGAGAATTGGCCTAGCCTGGATATATGTATATATATGTATTTAATAATGTAACTTTAAATAATTAATTTGATCAAATTAAGTGCATATGTGTTTTCATCCATAGGTCATGTCCTCTAATCATAAATATGTGAATCCAAAAAAAAGTTGTTTCAATTATATCATTAATGAAAACATACCCAATCAACTAAGGTATCATCATCACTGTTAATGTCGATAGGACGACGCCCAGTTATAAGTTCCAAAAGCATAACACCATAAGAATAAACGTCAGACTTTTCAGTTAGCTTGCCACTTGAAGCGTATTCTGGTGCCAAATACCTGTTTGTTCAAATTTCATAAATACAGGTCAATGGTTATTCCAACCTATTGTAATATGGTGGATATTTGAACAATTATAGAACATTTTAAAACAACGAAAACATTAATAGTAGAACTGAAAAACGGATTACTCACCCAAAGGTACCCATGATACGCGTTGACACATGTGTATTAGTGTCTGAGGAAAGCTTAGCTAAACCAAAATCAGCCACCTGAAAACGACATTGGAACAGAGGTAGTAGTTTAAACTTTTGTTAGAATTAAGTGAATTAGAAATTTGCCTAATGGAAGGTCTCCTAAAACACATAAGCAAATACCTTAGCTTCACAGTTATGGTCCAGTAGGATATTCGCAGCTTTAATGTCTCTATGAATGATGCGAGGGTGGCCTGTACGTAATTTATATGAAAAAGTACTTTATGATGAAAAGTGAATGTACCTCCACTAAATACTAAAGCACAAAATTATGAACAATTGAACTTACAATCTTCATGAAGGTAGGCAAAACCTTTGGCAGATCCAAGTGCAATTTTAAGCCTCGTAGGGAAGTCCATAACTGGGCGACCAGGTCCTATAGGATGCAAAGAGATAAGGAAAAATGTCAAATAAAGACTTTCAAGTTCAGAAAAGTATGGTAAATAAAACAGATTTAATTTATGGGTAATATATTCTTTAAGTTGGTTATATACAAATTAAAGCATACGTACCATGAAGGTGATATTCAAGAGTGCCATTAGGAACAAACTCATACACCAACAACCTTTGAGATCCAGCAATGCAATATCCAACTAAAGATACAAGATGGCGATGATGGACACGACTAATGATCTCAACCTCAGCTTGAAATTCTCGTTCACCTTGCCCACTATTTGCTTTCAGACTTTTAACTGCTATCTCCTTACCATTAGGCAACACCCCTTTATGTACAAATCCAAAACCACCTTGTCCCAAAAGATTGGCCTTAGCAAATCCTCCAGTTGCTGCTGACAAATCGTCATACGTGAAACTGTTTTGGTTAAAACCAAGAGCCATTGATGGATGTGGAGGTGGCAATGGAGGTTGATGTGGACCAGAGAAAGCAGCAGAACTCATTTCACTGCTGCTCATCATTGGAGGTGGTGGTGGAGGTGCTATTGGCCAACTGAGTTCTGAACTTACATTAGTACTGACAGGTTGAGGAGTAGGCATCTTTACCATATGTTCAGTAGATTGAACTTTGTTGTTGTGCCAATTCCCATACTGTCCACTATTATAGTAGTCAGTACCTGGATATTGCATGAAATTATTGTCAAATACCAAGACATGATAACAAGGAAGTAAGTTCAACTTCTGCTTATTATGTTTTTCATTGTTTAGGCACTCACTATAGCCTGTTATTTCAACATCTTATTATGATAACAAATTTAAATTAACGAGCTCAAATCTCAAGCTCATATGATGATTTCAGGGTGAAAAAGAAATTATAAATATGAAATAGCAATCGCACAAATCTCGTCCTCTTTATAGCTAGTCCATTGGAAATTAATTCTCTTAGTATGTTGCTAAATGCGAAAACATAATATTTCAACATATATATATATGTTACCTATATTTAAAAGAACCAGAGAATAAATAAAAAGCAATTCACATACTCTTGCCTCCATGAGAATTGTCCCTGTAGTAGCCCATTTGGTCGCGTGGCCTTCTCCTTTTGCGTTTGCAACAAGATATGAGGAAGACTAGCATGACAAGAAGTAATAGTCCTGCTCCTGCAGCAACTCCTACAATGATGGCTGTCCCGTTATCGTTAGATTTGCCATTATGATCTACCGACTTGCTTGGTGGCGACTTATGCTTCGGAGGGGAAAGAGCTCCAGAGTTGGGAGAAAAGGGAGACGGTGGTGGTGGCGGTGGAGGAGGTGGTGGGGGTGGAGGAGGCGGCGAACCTCCATTTGAATTTGAGGATTTTGATGGAGGTGAAGATTTATTGTCATTATTATTGTTATTGTTGCTATGACCATTATTGTTATTGTTGTTGTTGTTGCCGTTGTTGTTGCTACCATTATTGTTGTCGTTGTTCTTGTTACCGTTGTTGTTGTCGTTGTTGCTATCACCATTGTTGTTGTTGCTGTTACCTTTGTTGTTGCTATTGTTGTTATTGTTGCCGTTGCTATTGTCATTACTATTGTTGTTCCCGTTGCTATTGTCATTGTTGTTGTTATTATTGTCGTTTCTATTGTCATTGTTTTTGTTATTGTTGCCATTGTTATTATCTCCGGAAGAAGATGAGTTATTATTATCCCCAGACGGTGGAGAAGGTGATGAATTATTTTGAGAAGGGGGAGATTGGGAATTTGAATCATTCGATGAAGATGAATCATCTTGGGATGGCGGAGAATTTGATGATGAGTCAGACGATGGGGAATTTGAAGAGGATGAAGGTGAAGGAGGTGAACCAGACGAGGATGATGGTGGTGAATTTGATGAAGAATCCGAAGAGGATGAATCTGAAGGTGGTGAATTGGATGATTGATCATCCTTAGATGATGAAGAAGACATTGTGATAAAGTCTTAATCACAATCTATGCCAAAACACGTCGTTTAAACCCTGCCGTTCTCCCAAAACAATGAGCCCTGTTCATTAAAGATAAAAAACAAGTAATTTTAACACAAAAAAGTGCATTTATCATTTAAGAAATCACGTGAAACATGCAACTCATAATTCTCAATATATAAACCTATGAATGAATGAAATATCAATCTTTTTTTCTTTCTTAACAATGAATATGATTTGTTATGAACAGGTATTATTGTAAAGAGTATGGAAGATGTTTATGTCTTGCAAAGACAAAAAAGAAAGAGAAAGAGAAAGAGAAAGAAAACAGAGAAAAAGTAGAAAGAAAAAAGATGACACCTTTAGGAGAATGGCAGGGAGAGGATTCTCAAAGCAAAGAGAAAAGATGTTGCATGATAATAGTTTTTACAAGTAAACTAAGAGCCGTCTTTCTGTCCTCATACTCTTCCTAAATTAAGGGACTAATCATGACTTTATTTTTAGTTAATAATAGGAGTATTGCTTTTAAATGGAAAATGTTGAACTTATAAACAAGGAAAATGCCAAATATATCCATCTGCTTTCGAGTATTGTCTACATTTAACCTCTGTTATACTATCCGGCCAAATTTACCCCTACCGTTATACTATCCGGCCAAATTTACCCCTACCATAAGCAAACTTTTAAAAATTACCTGTCAATCCGTCAGGTGACCCAGAATCTCCCAAATCATTTTATTAAAGTCGCTTATTCTTTTTCTGGATCCACTATTTACGAAATAATTGACATTTACACGTTTTTTTAATTGAAAAAAAATATGAGAAACAAAAAATATAAAAATAATACAACAGTTAGTAAACAAAGTATAGTAAATTGAAGAATCTATATTAGGTAGCTTGTCTAAATTCCAAAAGTATTTACAACATCCCAACTTTAATGAATTTGTTGCACCAAAGATAGGAAAATTTTACAAGTATTAGTGATAAAAGTTGAAGTTCCTTGGAGACTTTACATTATCAAATTCAACTTTGCTTTAATCAAATGCCTGTGCATTGTGCACTCTTATGTTAGTCGATCGAATATAACTAGACAATAACAAAATATATTCGAATATACACGATGATCATCTGCATATAATACACAATAAATAGGCCCATTGAATTCTACGGTGTGTATATTGTTGAAAAATAAATAAAATTTTAAACCAATTCCAAACTTATTATCACAAGAAGAGAAGTGAGGCATTGGTAATTAAAAATATCCATGAATAATATGTGTAGTCTAGTACCTTTAGCATTCACATAAATAGTAATTTCTGAAAATAATGGATCAAGAAGAAGAATAAGTGACTTAATTAAAATGATTTGGGAGATTCTGGGTCACTTAACGGATTGAGGGGTAATTTTTAAAAGTTAGCTGATGGTAGGGATAAATTTGGTCGGATAGTATAATGGTAGGATTAAATTTGGCTGGATAGTATAACGAAGGTTAAATATAGACAGTATCCGAAAGTAGAAGGATATATTTGGCCTTTTTCCCTATAAACAATTGGTTAAGAGGTTGTAATATCGCCTAGACACTTTTATTGGTCATCAAAAGAAGAAGACTAGCATAATTCATCTCTAAAAAATAATTTTATTTATTTATTTTGAGGCATGAGAATCAACGATGATACTATAAGTTCAAAGCCCAACATATGTTACTCTTTTCCACCTCTAGCGGCCCCTTTTTCACGTAAAATATTAACCAGACAAAAAGAATTTCTGAACTTGCTACAATTTAGTCTCAAAATCATGAGTACTAGAACTTTTTCAATCAACAATCTACTTTATTTTTATTTTAATTTATCTCCATTTTATTCTTAAGGTGATAGGTTTAGCCAATTATTGATAACGAGACACATGCAAACGTATATTGTGTATGTCGCGAGTTAGGACAATAATTAAACTATGTTTGTTTGAAGAAGAGGGAGTAGAATAGAAAATGAAATAAGGGAGCGTACTAAAGAGCTACTTTTCTCTTGTGAAGTAAATGAAGAAAGAGAGGAGACAAAGTAGAGAGATATGCAACTCCATAACAAAAAATCAGCTTCGTGAAATCTAGCAGAAGGATGAATTGTTGCATTTTACTTTGCTTTGTGATACCAAATGGTAATATGAGGCGGTAAATAATATCGGCTTGAAAACAAGGACTATTTGTGATATCTAAGGTTATTTTAGTCCTTAAAGACTGGCCATTAAGTTGAAGGGCCTCTAAATAATTTAAATACAACTCTGTTGAGATATGATGGGATAATATATAATTACTCTTTGTAGATGTTCCACTTTACCAGTTGTATACTTTGCAAGGGTCATATAACTCCTTTAACTTTATTTGAGTTGTAATAAATATCATATTTTTAGGGCAACCCCAATTTCAACTTAAATCGTGTATGACACGCGAATCATATTTTCGAAACATGTTTTTCTTTTTCTACACCATATAATTTCCTTTTGGTTATTTATTTATTTATTTATTTATTTATTTTAACTTATTTTCGTTTCTTTTTCCCTATTCCTTTTCTCCTTCTCCCCAAACACGCTCCTTCTCAAGTCTCATTCTCCGGTTTGTCCCTTCACCCAATTAATTCATTCTTCTTCTTAGTTTTTCAATTTCAAATTTCTCCCATTTCTTTCTGATTCTTTTTGTTTTCGTTCCATCCCTCCCCCATTTATTTTCGTCCCGAGAAGATTTCTAAATGGTAAAATGGGGTTAGCTGAAGATTGCCTCGCCATAATCACCATTTTTTCCGTGTGAGAAATATTATAAGAAAATAAAAATATGAAAAGAAAGAAGAAAAAGAAAAAGAAAAAAGAAAAGAAAAGAGGAATAAAAAGGTAAAGTAGAAAGAAAAAAAGCATAATTGTAAAGGAACATTTTGCTTCAGTGTCACGATCCAAAATACCACCAACGGCCGTAATGGCACCTAACCTCCAAGGGTAGGTAAGCCAATCACACTAACATCATTCAATCAACAAGACAAGATATAATATGTCTGAATTATCACAAATAGTAGAATAAGTGATCAACATAAGCCAAAACGGTAATACATAATACTAACTCCCAAAACCAAATAGTACAGAGTCATGAGCTCTAAACCGAATACATAAAAATATCTCAAAAAGAAAAATATTGTGCGAATTTAAAGGCAACAATATCAAAGTAAATGAAGGGGACTCCAAGGGTCTGCACCGTCTATGCAGCACTACCTTACATCCTCTCGATCAACAAATGAACTTATTCCCTAGGTCTGCTGCTGCCCAACATCCGAATTTGCACAGAAATATGCAGAAGTGTAGTATGCTTCCAAGATAACATGTACTCAATAAGTATCAAGACTAACCTCGGTGAAGTAGTGATGAGGTTCAAGTCATGTGATACTCACAAATCAAAGAATCTGTGCAATATACATAATAACTTGCAACAAGAATATAACCGGATGCAATATCATCAACTCAACAAAACAAGAGTTATCAACTCAACATAGGTAAATCAGTCTTGACAATCAAATCATCAGTTAATAATAGTGGCATATTGTAATGACCCGGCCGGTCATTTTAACTATTATAACCCAATTTTCCCATTTACTACTCAATTTATGCCTTGCTATTGATTTATGACTTATCGGGTTAGTTAGTTCGGGTCCGGAAGGAATTTGGAGTGAAATGAGACACTTAGTCTCATAATTGAAAAAAATTAAGTTAGAAAAGTGGATCGGATATGGACCTATATGTAAACGACCTCAGATTCGAATTCTGATAATTCCAATAGCTCCGTATGATGATTTCGGACTTAAGAACGTGTCCGGAAGAATTTTTGAAGGTCCGTAGAAGAATTAGACTTGAAATATCGAAAGTTAAATTTTTGGGAAGTTTGACCGAGAGGTTGACTATTTGATATCGGGGTCGAAATCCGATTCTGAAAATTTTAATAGGTATGTTATGTCATTTATGACTTGTGTGCAAAATTTGAGGTCAATCGGACGTGATTTGATATGTTTCGGCGTTATTTGTAGAAATTAGAAATTTCAAAGTTCAATAGGCTTGAATTGGGGCATAATTCATAGTTTTAGCGTTGTTTGAGGTGATTTGAGGATTCGACTAAGTTCGTATGATATTTTAGGACTTGTTGGTATATTTGGTTGAGGTCCCGAGAGGCTCGGGTGAGTTTCAGATAGTTAACGGATCAAAAATTAAACTACAACAGCTGCTGCAATTTTCTTCTGTTGGAAATTTCTTCTGCCAGATTCGAGCCCAGAAATCTCTCAGAATCGAGCCCAGAAATCGAGCCCAGATGTGAGCCCAGATCGAGCCCAGGGTCGAGTGCCACGATCGAAGCCATGATCGAGCCCAGGGTCGAGTGCCACGATCGAAGCCATGATCGAGCCCAGGGTCGAGGGCCACGATCGAAGCCATGATTGAGCCCAGGGTCAAGGGCCACAATCGAAGCCATGATCGAGCCCAGGGTCGAGGGCCACGATCGAAGCCATGATCGAGCCTAGGGTCGAGGGTCACGGTCGAAGGCAGGGTCGAAGACATGATCGAAGGCCAGGATCAAGGGCCATGATCGAGGATCAGGATCGAAGCCACGATCGAGGCCTAGGATCGAGGGCCAGGATCGATGCCTAGGATCGAGGCCCAGGATCGAGGCCTAGGATCGAGGACCTCAATTGAAGGCCAAGATTGAGGCAGAACCGAGGTTGTCTGGGCATAATTATAAAAATAGGGACTTCGTCCCATTCGCCATTTTTGACAAATTGGAGCTTGAGGAGAGGCGATTTTTGATATATTTTCAAGGAAAACTTGAAGTTAGTCCCTTATGATCATTTCTACTCAATAATATTGAATTATCATCGAATAATCCGACTAGATTACATGATTTTGAGGTGTAAATCGGAGATTGGAACTTAGAAATTTGGAAATAAGATTTGTAGATTTGAGGGTCGAGTTGAGGCCGGATTTTGGTAAAATTGGTATGGGTAGACTCGTGGTTGAATGGGCTTTCGGATTTTATAACTTTTGTCGAGTTTCGAGAGCAATTTTTGAGCTAAATTTTGGATTTTTATGAAAAATTAGTATTTTCTTATGGAATTAATTTCAATAAATTTTATTGACTGAAACGAATTATTTGTGACTAGATTCGAGGCATTCAGAGGCCGATTTGCAAGGCAAAGGCATAGCAGAGTAAAGAGTTTCACGTTTTGATGTAAGTAACAGTTTTAAATCTGGTCCTGAGGGTATTAAACCCTGGATTTTGGTATCATGTGATTATTTTGGAGGTGACACACATGCTAGGTGATGGGCTTGTGGGCGTGCACCGAGGGGATTGCGACTTGGTCCATCCCGGGAAATTGTAAAGTTGAATAATTTGTTGTTAGCTATATGCTCTCTTTGTGTTGATAAAATTTGACTGTAAATCATGTTAGAAATCATGCTTAGACTATGTGATAGTACTGTTGGGACCCATAGAGGTCGCGTACTTGTTGAATTGCCTGCTAAATGCTATATGTACTCAGCCTCAGTTTTTACTTGCACATTTTATCTCAGTCTCTGTTATTATTATTGATACATAATATCATTGTTGTTTGGGCTGATTTCATGATTATTGAGAGCTTGATACTATAGCACGTGAGTTGTCTGTGCAGCACGTGAGTTGGCCGTGCAGATCCTTATATTATACTATAGCACGTGAGTTGGCCGTGCAGCACGTGAGTTGGCCATGCGGATCCTTATATTATACTATAGCACGTGAGTTGGCCATGCAGCATGTGAGTTGGCCGTGCGGATCCAGATATTTATATTATGGCACGTGAGTTGTCCGTGCAGATTATAGCACTTGGGCTGTAGGAGCCCCTCCGGAGTCTGTACACCCCCAGTGAGCGCAGGTACCCATTGAGAGTGAGTGATGAGGGCTGGGAGCCCGGTGAGTAATTGTTGTCCTAAGAGGTTGTACTTGATTTCCATTTGTTGTTGTACTTAGTTGCTATCTGTCATTGTTGTGAAATCTCCGAAAGATTATTGATATACGGATTACATGAACATGAACTATATAAAAATTGATTTGATAACAAACCGCCAGATTTGATAGCATATCTGTTCTTTGCTGGAATTACTGGAAATGAACAATAACTGTGTAGCTCGTTACTATCTTCAGTTCCTTATTTATTATTGTTACTTGCTGAGTTGGTTGTACTCATACTACACCTTGCACTTCCTGTGCAGATCCAGGTATTTTCGGACATAGCGGGTGTTGATCCTTTTGCGCGGTTGATTTTCAGGAGATTTTGAGGTAGCTGCCGTGTTCCGCAGACCTTGTCTTTCCTTCTCTATCTCTTTGTTTACTGTATTTGGACTCAGACTATTATAGACTATATTTTCCAGACTTGTATTCATATTAGATGCTCATGTACTCAGTGACACCAGGTTTTGGAGAGTGTTTGTATTGTATTTAAATATTATATTTTCAACCTTAAAGAAAAGTTTTGGTTTATTGAGATTATCGGCTTGCCTAGTATCGAGATAGGCGCCATCATGACAGGTTGTGATTTTGGGTCGTGACACATATAGTAGTACGTTAAAATTCACATAAAAGCATGTAAAAATGCACAACAAGGCATAAAGGATTCACTTGACCAAGCTTCTACTGTTACACTCGACTTCCATCAACCGCCTCCACATCAAAATCAACAACATCAGTCAAGGTACCACAATTTCGCGTGTATGCCATCAAGAGATAATTATGAGAGGGCGACCCTATGTAATGACCCGATCGGTCATTTTGAGCATTTGCATTCCGTTCAACTATTTGAAGTCTTGAGCAGCATCGTATGATGTATTATAACTTGTGTGAATCGTCGGTTTGGTTTTCAGGTTATTCGAAATTGATTTAGAAGAATGATTCTCAACTAAGAAGCTTTAAGTTGGAAGAGTTGACCAAATTTGACTTTTGGGTATTTGACCCCAGATTGGAGTTTTGATGGTTCCGTTAGGTCCGAATGGTGATTTTGGACTCGGGCGTATGCCCGAATTTGCATTTGGATGTTTCTAGTAGGTTTCGATACTAATTGGCGAAAGTTGAAAATTCGAAGGTTTGGAATGTTCATAAGTTTGACCGAAATTTGACTTTGATGATATCGGATTCAGATTGTGGTTCTGAAAATTGGAATAGATTCATTGTGTCATTGGGACTTGTGCGCAAAATCTGAGTTCATTCCGGGTTGATTTGATATGTTTCGGCACGAGTTTTGGAAGTTGAAAGATTCAAAGTTCATTATGTTTGATTTGAGGTGTGATTCATCGTTTCGATGTTGTTATGCATGATTTGAGGCCTCGAGTAGGTCCGTGTTATGTTATGGGACTTGTTGGTATATTTGGACGGGGTTTCGAGGGGCTCGGGTGAGTATCAGATTCGGATCATTTCCATGTTCTTTCGCATTGCTCATTTCTGGTGCTTCAGGCCTTATACGTGATCGCGAAGATTGGGTCGCGATCGCGTAGTATATTATGAGAGCTGGACTTTGTCCTTCTTCGCGTTCGCGACTGTTCTACCGCGTTCGCGTACCTTTGAAGCCTTGAGCATCGCGTTCGCATTGGTCAGCCCGCGTTCGCATAGAGTTGAGTTAGAAGCTGGGGGCTGGAGATTTTCTTCTTCGCGATCGCATTGGTCTTGTCGCGATCCCATAGTGCAGGTGCATGTGGTCATCGCATTCGTATGTGATGTTTTGCGAATGCGTAGGGTATTTTTGGAGGCTACTGAGTTTGTTCTTCGCGATCGCGAAGAATGTCCTGCAATCGCGTAGGGTATTTCTTTCGAGTGATTATAAGTACTCTATTTTCGGGGGTTTAGGCCATATTAGCATATTTGGAGCTAGGGAGCTCGGATTGAGATGATTTTTAAAGTAATTTTCACCATATGGATTGGGGTAAATGTTCTTTACTCAGTTTTGATCATATTTCATGAATCTATTCTCATTTTGGCGTTTGGTTGATAATTACAAAAGAGAAATTTGGGGGTTCTGTCAAAAAATTTTATAAAGTGAATTTTTGAGTTTTGAGCATCGATTCGAAATTGGATTTGAATGAAACTAGTATGGTTGGACTCGTAATTAAATGTGTTATCATATTTTGTGAGTTTTACCGGGTTTCGAGCCCGGGTTTAACATTTTGGTTGACTTTGGGGCTTTTTATTAATGATTCCACCTTTATCGATTGGGTTTGTATCTTTGGCATTATTTGTTGTTCTTGAGTTGCTTTTGACTAGTTTTGAGCCGTTCGGAGGTCGGTACGGACGGGATGGCATTTTTGGAGCATTGTTTGGCATGCTCGGTATTGGATTTGGCTTGTTCGAGGTAAGTAACACTTCTAAACTTGGTGTTGAGGATATGAACCCTTGATATACGTGGTATGCGTTCGGTGTTGAGGTAACACGCATGCTAGGTGACGGGCGTGTGGGCGTGCACCATGTGAAGTATGACTCAGTTGATTCTGTGATACTGTGTAGCTACCTAATCTTATTTTTATCCATGAAATTGCTACGTGCTAGAATAATTAAGCTGTGATCCATGTTAGAAATCATGTTTAGGCTATATGCTTATTCTGTTGGGACCCACTGAGGTCATTTCGGTTGTTGAGTTATTTGCTTAAATTGCATTTACATACTCAGTCATATTCATTCATTTACATATCATATCTCAGTCTCTTTTATCATTTGTTGTCACATAAGGTTGTTATCATTATTTGGGCTGTTTGGCATGAGATTTGTGAGCCCGAGAGACTGGAGAGATTGATGACTGAGCTGGGGCCTGAGGGCCAGATTGTGAATGATATTAATGGGATCGGGCTACACGCCGTAATAAGTGTTACTGATTGATGATGGGATCGGGCTGCACGCCGCAACATGCACTATTGATTCATGATGGTATCAGGCTGCACGCCGCAATAAATTATTTTAGCGCTTGGGAAGGATCCGCCCCTCCAAAGTCTGCACACCCATAGTGAGCGCAGTTACTGTTGATTCATGATGGGATCTGGCTGTGCACCGTATTAGGTACCGTATAGTGCTGAGTGACTAAGTGTGCTGAGTGATTGAGCGTGATGAGTGGGAGTGTGACACTGTGATATTGAGTACTCTGATAGTGTGAGTACATGAGTTCATCACTGTGACACATTGCATCTGACATGCATACTTGACATACAGGCATAAAGATGCATTTCCTCATGTTACACGGTTTTGTGACATTTATGACTTCACATGCACATTGACATGCAAGGATAGAGATGTACTTTCCTTATGCTATCTGAGATTGAATCTTATTTAGTTGTTGAATGTTTTCTGGGAAAAATCAAAGGTTTCTGACTAATTCATATTTTGGTGATTTCGGTGAAGGATTTGGGTTTTATATTATACTTGAAAAACATGACTATTTTCTGTAACTATAAACTTGCAGAGCATCATATCTATGAGTTATTTCTTGTACCACTTTTATTATATTGTTATGAGTTGTTGTTGGCTATTGGTGTTGAACTCTGTCCTTTGTCACAGCTCATCACTACTTTCAACCTAAGGTTAGGTTTGTTACTTATTGAGTACATGGGGTCAGTTGTACTCATACTATACTTATGTACCTTGCGTGCAAATTTTTGGATATGGCATGAGCTGGCATTGAAGATGTACCTGCGTTCCGGTCATAGCTACCTTTTGTTCTTGGTAGCTTTAGAATTATTAATCTGTTCATGTATATTTCAGACAGATGATGTATTTATTTCATACCAGCTTTGTAAACTCTAAATCTTAGAAGCTCATGATTTGTACTATCAGTCCTTGGGAAGTGTATAAAAGTTCAGTTATTTTCTCAGTATATCTCATTGAATTGGATTGTTATTAGTTGGCTTACCTAGTGAGATGGGTTAGGTGCCATCACGACTAGTTGAATTTTGGGTCGTGACACCCTAGGGGATGGATCCATATCCACATGCTGCACGGTAAAAACCTCATTCCATTACAATAAAAATATTATCATAATCGCATGATAAAGACCTCGTTCTACAATATCATCACATCATAATATCCGCACGGAAGTGACCTCATGCCAACACCAAACCAAGCCGCTCAACATGTCTATATGTGCCAAATCATACCAACCCAAGATAAAAATTTACCATCAAGATACATATGCTCACAAGTCATCATAAGGTGCACAAGGATATAATAATAATAAAGTGCAGTTGTGTGCTTAAGATGTAAAATTTGAATACAACTAAATCAATATAGCAATGATTTTAACAAATTCCCATCTTGGCTAATTAGGATAAATAAATCCTAAAACATGATCTCTAACATGAAAGGATAAGCTCATGTAGTCATGAAAAAGGGTTACACATGTATCATAAAGAGCACACAATCAAATTAAGCATAGTAGAAGCATAGAGTCTAATCTGCCAATTTTTCATACATGGCACCCGCATATACGCTCGTCACCTCACATATACGTTGCTTTATATATATATATATATATATATATATATATATATATATTGCAATTACATCATAAGGTCCAATACTAAGAGATTATTCCATTACACAAGATTAGGTAAGGTACTTACCTTAACAAGCTTAAATCAACCCTCTAAAATGACTTTCCCTTAAAAATCACCTCCAGCCGGCTTAAACCTACCCAAAATAACTCGATCACGTCAAACAATGCTATAGGAATCGACTCCAAACAATAAAGCTTCAATCTTTATTCAGTTCCCAAAAAGTCAACAAAAGTCAATCCCAGGTCTACACGGTCAAAACCCGAATCAAGGGGTAGATCCCGACTACCCATAACCCCAAGAGTCCAAATATGTTATTAGATTCCAAAATAAAGTCTAAGTCATAGCTCAAAACCCCAATTTTTATTTTCTTAAATTGTAGGAAAAACCCCCAAATTACCCTCAAAATTCTATGTATTGGGTGTTAATATTACATGTAGATTGTTAAAAAAATATTTAAAAAGTGTAGAAATCAATTATCCCAAAGCCTTGTGTGAATATTTCCAAGCCAATATCGCCTCTCTCTAGTGTTTAAAATTTGAGATAATGAGCCTAAATCCCGAAATACCTCAATAAAACTAGCTGCAGGTGTCGCATTTGCAAGCAGGGGTTCGCAAACGCGAAAAAGGCTTGCAAAACGAACAGAACCCCTGTGCAATAGATGCCGCAAATGCGACCCTCAATCGCAAATGCGAGCTACCCATTGAAAAAGCAGAAGTCACAATTGCAACATGCGAAGTTTGCCTCCCCAGTTCCACATCACAAATGAGACCAAAAGTCCGCAAATGCGGACCTCGCAAATGCGATGTCTGCAACACCAACAACACTCCCAACTTCCAAAATCAATTCGAAACTCACCCGATCCTCTCGGGCCCCTCTCCGAACATCCACACAAGTATCTAATCCATATATGAACTCGCTCGCAAACTCAAAACATCAAATAACATCAACAACATGAATTAAACACCAAAACACATGTAGCATGCCTTCAAGTTCAAGAATTTCAATAATTCCTAACCAAGAGTCTGATTCACGCCTAACCAGGTCAGAATGCAACCAAACTTTGAGCATAAGTTTTAAATGACAAAACGGTCCTATTCCAAGTACCGGAATAACAATCCCAACCTGCTAGCATCAAAGTCGACTCATGATCAAACTTGTGATTTTTTCAACCTTTCAAATTGTCAACTTTCGGCAAATAGAGCCAAAACATCTTAGGAACCTCCAAATCCAAATTCGAATACACGTATAAGTCCAAAATCACCATATGAACCTATTGGAACTATTAAATCATGAATTCGAGGTCGTTTACACAAAATTCAAACCTTAGTGAACTCTTACAACTTAAGTTTCCAAAAATGGAACTAAGTATTCCAATTCACTCCAAAACCTTCTCAGAACCAAACCAACCATCTCCTCATGTCACAAAATAGCAATAAAGCATACGAGAAACATCAAATAGGAAAACGAGGCTCCAATACACAAAACGACCGGCCATGTCATTATATTCTCCCATATTAAATAATTGTTCATCCTCGAACGGGTTTACAATAATACCTGAAATGCCAAAGAGATAAGGATATCTGCTTTGCATATCAAGCACGGTCTCCCAAGTCACCACCTTGACCGGTTGACCTCTCCATTGAGCCTTCACTTTTCCTCATAAGCCAGATTCTCATCAAACTGCATTGTGCGAAACTCCAAAACATGTGACCTATCTTTATGATACTTTCGAAACATAGAAACATGAAACACCAGATGAACTCCCGAAAGACTAGGAGGTAAAGCAAGCCTATAAGCAACCTCCCAGATTCTCTCCAACACTTAAAAGGACCAATAAACCTCGGGTTTAAATTGCCTTTCTCGGAAAACCTCATCACGCCTTTCATAGGCGAAACTCTAAGAAGAACCTTCTCTCCCTCCATCAATGCCACATCACGAACTCTCGTATCATCATAAATCTTCTGCCTGGACTGAGTTGTGGAAAGCCTATCCTTAATCAACTTTACCTTCTCCAAAGCATCCCGGACCAAGTCTATGCCCAATAACCTAGCCTCATCGAGATTGAACCAACCAACTGGAAAACGACATCGCCTCTCATATATGGCCTCATACTGAGCCATTTGGATACTAATCTGATAGTTGTTGTTGTAGGCAAATTCCGCTAATGGTAGAAACGGATTCCATTAGCCTCCGAAATCAATAGTGCACATCCTAAATATATCATCCAAGATATGAATGGTCCGCTAGGATTGCCCATCCGACTGAGGTTGAAACATAATACTCAACTCTATCAGTGTGCCTAACTTACGCTGAATGGCTCTCCAAAAGTGCAAAGTGAATTGAGTGCCACGATCTGAGATGATAGAAATAGGTACACCATGCAAGCGAAACAATCTCTCTAATGTTGATTTGATCCAACCTCTCTGAAGTGTAGGAAGTCATGATTGGAATGAAATACGCTGACTTTGTCAGCCTATCCAACAATAACCCTAATGGAATCAAACTTCCTTAAGGTCCGGGGAAATCCTACCACAAACTCCACAATGATGTGCCCCCACTTCCACTCCACTATATCAATCTTCTAAAGCAAACCACCCAGTTTCTGATGCTTATATTTGACCTGTTGACAGTTCAAGCACCATGAAACCTGCCCAATAATGTCTTTCATCATCCTCCTCCACCAATAATGCCATTTCAAATCACGATACATCTTTGTAGCAACTGGGTGAATAGAATACCATGAAATATGAGCCTTCTCAAGAATCAACTCCCTCAAAGCATCGACATTAGGAACACAAACTCGACCTTGATGTCACAATACACCATCATCTCCAAGAGTCACCTCCTTAGCACCACCTAGCTGCATCATGTCCTTAAGGACAAGGAAATGGGGATCATCATCATAATGGAGAGCATTACCATGAAACAACAAAAGCAAGGACTGTGCTCGGCTTCGAAATATCCAATCTCACCAATCTATTGGCTAACGCTTGAACATCCATAGCCAAAGGCCTCTCCACTGCGGGAATGAATGCTAAACTCATCATACTCTCCGCCTTTCTGATCAAGGTGTATGTTACCACATTAGCCTTCCCCGAATGCTAAAGAATAGTGATATCACAATCCTTCAATAACTCCTATAATCTCCGCTGCCTCAAATTCAAATCTCTCTATTGAAATTGATATTGGAGACTCCGATGATCCGTATACACCTCATAAGACATGCCATATAAATAATGCCTCACAATACACGCCATATAAATAATGTTGCCATACAATAGCTGCTATCTCCAAATCATGCACTAGATAGTTTTTCTCAAGGGGCTTCAACTGGCGCGATGCATAGGCAATCACCCCATCATTCTGCATCAACACACACCTAAGACCAACATGTGAAGCATCATAATAAACCATATATGACCCCGATCCTGAGGATAAAACCAGAATTGAAGTTGTAGTCAAAGCAGTCCCGAGCTTCTGAAAACTCTTTTCACACTCATCAGACCATCTAAACGGACCACCCTTCTGGGGTAATTGTTTTAATAGAGTTGGAATAAACCAGAATCCATCCAAAAAAATTGATAGTAACCATCCAAACCTAGAAAACGCCTGATCTCCATGGCCGTGGAAGGTCTGGGCCAATTCTGAATCGCTTCAATCTTTTTCGGATTCACCTTAATCCCATCACTAGACACCATGTGGCCCAAGAATGGCACTAGATCCAACTAGAGCTCACACTTGGAGAACTTATCATACAACTTCTTATCCCTCAGAACCTGAAGCACTGTCCTCAAATGTTACTTGTGCTCCTCCCTACTACGAGAATATACCAAGATATTACCAATGAACATAATAATAAAAGAATCCAAATAAGGCTGGAACACACTGTTCATCAAATGCATGAATGTTGTTGGGGAAGTACTCTAACCAAAAGACATCACCAAGAACTCATAATGCCTATAACGGGTCTTGAAAGCCATCTTAGGAATCTAGAAGCCCAGATCCTCAACTGATGGTACTCCGATCTCAAGTAAATCTTTGAGAATACTTTAGCATCCTGAAGCTGGTCAAATAAATCATCAATGCGCGATAACAAATACTTATTCTTGATGGTAACCTTGTTCAATTGCTTGTAGTCAATTTACATCCTCATGGAACTATCCTTCTTCTTCACAAATAGTATCGACGCACCCCAAGGTGAGACACTCGGCTTGATGAAACCTTTATCCAATAATTCCTACAATTGTTCCTTCAATTTCTCAACTCTACTAGAGCCATGCGATACGGTGTAATAGATATGGGCTGAGTGCCCGGTACCAAATCAATACCAAAATTAATATCCATATCGGGTGGCATCCCCGGTAGGTCTGCAGGAAACACATTAGGAAATTTTGTCACTATGGGGAATGAATAAACCATAGAAGTATCAGCACTGACGTATCTAACAAAGGCTAAGTATGCCAAAAATCCCTTCTCAACCATCTGTTGAGCCTTTAGAAAAGAAACCACTCTACTCGGAGTGTGACCTAGTGAACCTTTCCATTCCAACATTGGCAACCCGGTATAGCCAACGTCACGATCTTTGCGTGACAATCAATGATAACGTGGTATGGAGATAGCCAATCTATACCCAAGATCATATCAAAGTCTACCGTATTAAGCAACAAAAGATTAACCCTAGTCTCATATGTATAGACACATAAACAAGAGTATCCAAAGAATCACGAGACATATCCAATTATGACGTAAAGTAAGATGATACATATGAATAAGTAGAACCTAGATCGAATAATACTAAAGTATCTTTATAACAGACTGGAACAATACATGCAATGACTGTATCTAATGCGACAACCTCAGTCATACTAGGGAAAGCATAACAACGGGCCTAGCGTCCCCTTCTAAGATGACCTCTACCTGCTTGTCCCCCACGTCTAGCTGCCTGCACAGGTGGTGTTACTTCTGGAGAGGAAATCATAGCCTAGGTACCCTGCTAAGGTGCACTCATCCAAAGCCTAGGACAATCTCTCTGCATGTACCCTAAATCACCACACTCATGACAAGTTCTTTATGGGCATGGATTCTGGAACTGAGTCTGCCACGAACGTCTGGACTAACCACTATAAGAACTCCGTGCAGAAGATGCATTGAAGGATGACTGTCTGGTACGAGTGCTCTGAAATCCATGACTAGTTGAGCATCACGTGAAACCTAAAGTGCTAACTGAAGTGGTTAGATGAAATAACCTCTACCCTATCGACCCTTGCCCCCGATTAGGCACCACTTAATCCTCCAAAACCACGAGTTTTCTTAGCCTCCCTATCCTCCCTCTCTAGCCTACGGATAAGCTCCCGTGCCATCCCAAACCTAAGGTTGTTGGTGAGGGAAGGCTATTGGTGAGTCCCTCAACAAATTTATGGACACTCTCCCTCTCAGTAGAAACCAGAAGAGCTACATAACGTTATAACTCTGTAAAGCTCATAACATACTAGGTCACACGCATACCTTCTTGGTGCAAATGCTCAAGCTCATTGCGTAACTCATCCCTGCGGGTCTATGGGATAAACTCCTCCAAGAAAAGAACTAAAAAATGAATCCATGTGAGTGGTGCCACACCAGCTGGCCTACATGACTCATAAGTTTACCACCATCTATTTCGACCCTGAAAACTAAAAAGTAGTAAAGCCAACATCGTTTGACTTCACTAAACCCAAAGTGCACAAAATACGATGACACTAATCTAAGAAGCCACGTGGATCCCCAGTAGGGCCTCCACTAAAATCGGGAGGATGGAGTCTCGAAAATCTCTCCATCCTATTCTGCTCCTCAGTAGACAAGAATAGCCCTATCTCGGCCTGAATTGCAACGACTACCTGTACTGGCATAACACACAAAATTTGATAAACATGAGCCAGCTTCTCTAGTGTACGTGCAGTGGGAGTTTGGGCTCCTCCCCCAGCCTATGAAGTAGCTGGTGCAACCTA
Source organism: Nicotiana tabacum (assembly GCF_000715075.1). Classification (NCBI taxonomy): domain Eukaryota; kingdom Viridiplantae; phylum Streptophyta; class Magnoliopsida; order Solanales; family Solanaceae; genus Nicotiana; species Nicotiana tabacum. The sequence goes on from NC_134083.1 coordinate 117,804,233, forward strand.
AGTCAAGCCTGAGTCGAGCTCTCAAACATACTCATAATGTGAGCCAGAGTCTCCTAATGTCCAGGTGTAGCAATGGGTCCCTCAGGTGCCTGAGCTTGTCCCACCTGCTCAACATGATCATTTACCCGCTTCTCCGCTGGAGCTACTAGTGGATCCACAACTGCTGCTCTAGCAGGACCTCTATTGTCACAACCCAAATATCATAAAGCTGTGACAACGCCTAACACTACTTGCTAGGCAAGCAAATATCAAACATACATAAATAAACTCAAATAAGAAATAGCTTGAAAAGCGGGATAAGATAGATAACTGTAGTATTATAGCGGTACAACTGAAGTATCATCCCAGAACCTGGTGTTAACGAGTACATGATCTCTATAGAATAAATATGTACAACTATCTGAATAACGATACAATACTATCTGAAGTACATAAACAATAATAACAAAAGTAAAGGAAGGGACTCCAAGGCCTGCGGACGGAAACAACAGTGCTACCTTGAAATCTTCATCGGGAACCGGTACGACTCTCTAATACTCAGCTCTATAAGCAGCACCTGGATCTACACATAAAATGCAGAGTATAGTATGAGTACAACCAACCCATGTACTTAGTAAGTAGCAAACCTAACCCCCAATTGAAGATAGTGATGAGATTGGCAAGTCAGCTATTCACTTTCAATAGTCAACAATAACAGAAATAGCTATAATAATAATAATAATAATAATAATAATAATAATAATAATAATAATAATAATAATAATGGGAAAAACAACTCAAGAATAACAAGTTCAACTTATTCATATTAATAGGAAATAGGCATGCTTTCCAATCAAATTAGCTAAGTCATCAATCTCAAGATATAAAGTATCAATTCGGATGAGGAAGATATGTCTCTATGCTAGCATGACATGTATCAATACCGAAATCAATGAATTCATAGTTAAACCATAAAGGAAGCACAATCTCAGCACTATACGGGTACCTGGCATAAAGCCCCTCACTCAACATATACCAAGTGTCTGCATTCACAGGGCCTAAAGACCAGGGGTTATCACCTGACTCTGGAGAGGCAGATCCTAGCCCAAGTGCTGATCGGATCAAAAGCCAATGATCATCATAACTCAGCCTAAATGGCCTAGTGTACGTGTCACCTCAATATCAATACAACTCAACCCAATAGGGGGCCTGGCATACGCATCACCTCAATATCAATATTATCACGACTATATGTCCGAGTTTAGTCATTAATTCGCTCAAATTACAATATGCCAATATTTCACAATATTATAAATCAATATGCCGCACAATTTATACCATTGTACCACAAAACCACTCAAACCGTTAGTACTCAAGTATGGATACCAACAACAAGTGAGCTAAAAAGTAAGAAGTATATAGAAATGGTAAAATAATACGCGGATATAATATCATGAAAAGTATGACTACAATCAAGGCAAATAGCTGAACATAGCAAAATAGTCCTATCATGTCTCAAATGGATAAGCACATAGCCTAAACATGATTTTTAGCATGAATAACTGTCCAAGTAGTCCTACAAGTAAAGAAAACACGGTAACATGAAAGTCATGATAGCAAAACAAGGCACATAATAGCCTAAGATCTACCTGCATCATAAATAACCACAGTGTACGCATACATGTTCGTCACCACATACATGTGTCACCCCCAACACATAGCAAGCATCGTCGTCTATGGGGAAAATACACTCAAGCCAAGCCTAGGCAAGATACTTACTTTAAAGCTCGAGAATCAATACAAAAGCCCTTCCCACGCAAATCGATCTCCAAACGGCTCGAATCTAGTAAAAAACAACTCAATAACATCAAACACAACTATTGAAATCGATTCTAAGTAATAAAACTCCAATCTTTATCTAATAGCAAAAAGTCAACCAAAAAAATTAACCTGAGCCCACCTCCCTAAACCCGAGAAAAGTCACAAATCCCGACTACCCATTTGAATAAGAGTCCACATATAGGAGGAGCGGAGAGTCAACTCCTTAGCACCACCTTGCTATATCCTGTCTTTAAGTAGAAGCAAATGGGATCATCATACTGACGGGTCTGGTGCATCATGTCCCTTGGACCTCTCCTATCCCTCGTACCAAAGGACGGCTATATCTCGGAGTCGAAAAGCTGCCAGCTCAACTGCCTCTTTCTCTGTGGCATTCATAACCCCAATGATCATGTGGAGCTGATCTATGAAATCCTGCGGGTCCTCTCTCTAATCTGTCCCCATGAACTCTAACGGAGTGAAGGCAATAAACTCTCGAACCCTTGAACTCCCAGACCCCTCAGAAGATCCAACACTAGCTGGTGCCCTAGCCTGTTGCTGGGTAGCTACCAACTGTGTCAACAAATGCACCGCACTCCTCAAGTCCTAATATGATGGAAGTAGAGGGGGAACTGGATGTGCGGTATCCATAGGAATCTCCTTAGGTGGTGGAGGAGCCAGTAATGGCTGAAAAGTGGTCTCGCCCTGAGCCTTAGACTGATCCCCATCTACTGGGGGTACCTTGCTGGTTCCCTCACCCGCTGATATATCTTTCATCTGACTAGTCATAGTCTTCCTAGTCATCGACATCTTTGTATGCAAACAACAATACATAAGTTTAACTCAAAATTCCTATATCTTAGTTCTACAACACGATAAATTTGAAAGAAGGGTAACCAACTCCTAAATGCCCTGTAGTTCCTTGCTTATATAATGCGGTGAACAACACATCTATAAACAAGAATCTACTAGACATGGTTTATGGATTCCCTAGGACAAACCTGCTCTAATACCAAGTTTGTCATGCCCCAAATCTGGTGAGGTGAGACCCACACCCGGTGTCTCACATGGCCGAGCGTACCAACCGGAGACTGAGGGACTCTGAACATACAATATGATACCTTGGTCGTAAGGCCATATTGCAGGACAATTTGTGAAACAAAATAAAAAAACTAAATGGAGACTACTCCAACTGAACATCAGTATAAAGCTAGGTCGGCAAGGCCATCACAACTACTACAATTGACAAACCTAAAATATATACATACAAGGCCTGTGAGGCCAACATACTACACTCACTGACAGGATATATCTACAAGCCTCTACTGATGGTTGTGTTGTGGTCGGAATTGGGCCCTGACCTACTCATGTAGTACCCATATAAACATACACACGCACACATACACACACATATAATATGTAATCAAAACCCTAGACCAGGCAACTCCGAATGACGTGGAACTTATTGATCGTGCATAACTGGGATAACACCTATTGAGGAGGTCTACCCGTCTGTCTATCTGAATCTGCAGGCATGAAATACAGCATCCCCACAAAAGGGACATCAGTACGAAATAATGTACTGAGTATATAAGGCAATAGAATAAATGAAAGCTGAAACTGAACTAATAATATAATAACTGAAAGTAACTGGGATTCAAAGATGATATGGAGATATACTTACCTGCTTATACTGACTCAACACTCTCACTATAGTAAGTAAAATAGTTGTCCAGCCCTATAAGGCCCGGTACGTGTAACTGCTCGGCCGTAGTAGGCTCGCTCATAGGCGCTCGACCATACTAGGCTCAGTAACTCGGCCATTCTGGGATCACTCGTAGGAGCTCGGCCATAATAGGCTCGATATATAACTTACCATCTAATCTGAGGTTGCCCAATAGGGGCCTACCCACCGATTATAGCTCGGTGGTGGTGAAAATACTATAACACTGTATATATATAGACCCCTTGCTCTCTTGACTGAAAGAAAACAATACTTAACTGAATATAAGGTCCCGATAAGGGAGAATACTTTAACTTGTGAGACTAGGATAATGTACATAAGTTCAAGAATACGAACTTCTCATATGTCTTGTTATCAAACACATGTAGTTACGAGATCATGCAAAAATGAAGGGAAAGTTTAGACTTAACATACCTTATCACAATATGTCCAATAACCACGTTGAACTCATTTCGTCACATATTAAACTACAACAACGATAATAATACTATCATTATGTTACGAAAGGTACAACTATCGCACAACAAACGACAAGCTTATTTTAAATTAAAACGGGCAACATCTCCCCTATAATCTTTACTTCCTACAAATTCGAGATAACACCAAAAACACAAGAACACAATAACAACATATATACATCATTTTCCAACCTTATATCTGTCACAAGTGGTGGCAAAATAGTTAAAAGAAAACAGTTAACCACACATTATCTACTAAAAAATGGGTTGGATAATGAACTTTTTTAAAACGGGTCAAATATGGATAAGAACCATATTATCCATTTAGTAAATGGATAACCAATGGATAGCTATTGGGTTTAACTTTTACATTTGTAAAATCTCAAATTGGGGGTTTCTTAAGTTTGGGAGACTAGGAGTTCTCCCAAATGTGATCATATTCATGAATCCATGGATAATATGGTTACCCATATTATTCGTGGGTTAACTCGTTTTTTATCAGTATTAAATATGAGTCGGGTCATATAATTTATTCATTTTTTCATTACCCGTTTTCAACTCGTCCCATATCCGACATGAACCGCCCGTTTTCCACCCCTATCCGTCACAAAATATCACAAAACAACCGAACACACCTTAATCACTTCACACATAAAATGACAACCATAGTAGTTTCAAAAAACCTCAAAAATGTTATGACGAACGACCAGCCCACCATTCCGCCATTGTGTGGTATTTCTCCACACCTTTTCTCCTCCAAACTCCATAAAACAGTAGCAAAATAGACAACCCAAAAACAACACAAAACAGCCCAAAAAAACAGTCCACTAGAAGCTGAATAACTCGAACTCACGGCTTCCAATCACCGTCCCGTGAGTTATTACAATTGTAGAATGAATTTCACTACTTTTCCAGCAAAATAAAAATAGATGAAAGAGGGCAGTATACTTACCTTATTTGTTGAAGATCTCAGTTGCTAACTTGGTTCTTCAACTCTTAGGTTTTCCTCCAACTAAAACTAGAAAAGAAGAGAAAATCATTTCGGGTTTTGTGTTGAATTTTTTGGGAGAAGTTTGCAGGGGTTTATCTCTGATTTTTGGCTCTATAATGAGTGGAATATATGAAGTAAATCATACCTTAAAAGGTCTCTTTGGCCGACCCCAACTACACCCTTTTTTGACATATTTGGTCCTTTCATTTAAGCAAGTAGGTGACACACCTACTTGTCACCTATGCAGTCCACGCAGTCTCGCAAAACCACAAATATATCTCTTCTCCGATGTTGTATTGACAAAAGGCTTAATGCGTTAGAAACTAGACTCGTAGATTATCAATTTGATGGGTTGATAACCCCATATCAATTTGATGGGTAGATCACCCCAAAACTTATAAACATAATATGTGATGACTTTCATCGACTTTTGTTCCACAACTCTCTTGACATCAAAACTTAACACACGACTATCATACGGCTAAAATAACTCATAATATAACCCTCTTATCATTTTAAGCGCCCTAATATCACCCCAAAGGTATAGGTTATAACACTCCAAACTTGTCGACTTTCTACGAAACTTATTTTCTTCAATTCGTTTAGCTTCTGAACCTTCCAACCCTATTGGTACTTATTGTTCATGATCTTAAATATTTGTAACCTCAAAGGTAACATGATTAACTTACTTTATATATATTTTCAAAGATTATCTCATTTTTTATCTTACATCAGTTTGCTTACGACGTACCTTTACGTACAAAAATATGGGGTGTAACAGAATCGAACATCAAAGCGCATGAATTTCAAAAGAAAACTCAAGAACCTCTAGAATTGCAGCAAAGCATCTGAATCCAATCAAACCAACTCCAAATGACACCAAATATTACAGACAAGATTCATATAGCAATACGGACCTATTCAAAGTCCCAATACCAAATTCTGAATCCGATAGCCAATAAGTCAACCTACGGTCAAACTTGGGAAAACTTCTAAATCTCAAATTGCCAACTTTTGGCAAAACAAGTGAAATTAACCTAAGGACATCCGAATTCTATTCCGGACATACGCCCAAGTCCAAAATTACAATATGAATCTATTGGATACATCAAAATACCGTTTCGGAGTTGTTTTCACCAAAGCAAACCGTGGGTCAACATTTTCAACTTAGTCTTCTAAACCAAGAACCAAAGGGTCCAAATCGACCCAAAACCCGCAAGTCATAAAAACATAAATACACATGTGTTAAGCATAAATAGGGAAAACACGGCTCGAACGTGCATAGAGACGTACCTGATGTGACGAAAATGTAGGAATAACGACTCTACATGTCGTGTACGGTCTCCCAGATCGCCTCCTCTACCGGATGACCCCTCCATTGAACCTTTACTGAAGCCATTTTCTTTGACGTCAACCTCCGGACCTGTCTGTCCTAGATAGCCATCGGCTCCTCAACATAAGTAAATCTTGTTAAATTGGACTGAGCTAGAATATAATACGTAGGACGAATCACCATAATACTTTCGGAGCATGAAGTCATGGAACACTGGGTGAACTGCCGATAGGCTGGGTGGTAATGCAAGTCTATAGGCCACCTCACCAACTCTCTCAAGGATCTCAAACGGTCCAGTATACATAGGGCCCAACTTGCCCTTCTTCCTAAATCTTATCACACCCTTCATGGGTGAAACCTGAAGCAAAGCCCTCTCTCCCACCATGAATGCTACATCACGAGCCCTCCGATCAGCATAACTCTTCTATCTAGACTGTGCTATACAAAATCGATCCTGACTCAACTTGACTTTCTCCAATGCATCCCGGAAAAAATCAGTGCCCAACAACATAGCCTCTCTCGAATCAAACCAAACAACTAGAGAACAAGACAGCTTCCCATATAAGGCCACATACGGAGCCATTTGAATACTCGATTTGTGGCTGTTGTTGTAAGAAAACTCCGCAAGCCGTAGAACATGATTCCATGAACCCTTGAAATCCATAACACAGGCATGTAGTATATCCTCCAAGATCCTAATGGTGCGCTCGGACTGCCCATCTGTCTGGTGGTGAAATAATGTACTCAACTTAACGTGTATGCCTAACACACGTTGTACGACTCTCCAAAAATGCGATGTGATGTGCCTCGATCGAAGATAATGGACACTGGCAACAATCTCACGGATATAGATCTAAGCCAGTTGCTATGAAGAATAGGTAGTCACAACCAGAATGAAGTGTGCAGACTTGGTAAGCCTATCCACAATAACCCACACTGCGTCAAATATCTTCAAAGTCCATGGGAGCCCAACAACGAGATCCATGGTAATACGCTCCCACTTTCACTCCGGAATCTCAAGTCTATGAAGCAAGCCGCCTAACCTCTAATGCTCGTACTTCACCTGTGACAGTTCAAGCACCGAGCCACAAACTATACTATATCATTCTTCATTCTTCTCCACCAACAATGCTTCCTTAAATCCTGATACATCTTGGCGGCACCCAGATGAATGAAATACTGCAAACTGTGGGCCTCCTCAAGGATCAACTTACACAACCCATCTATATTGGGCACACATATCCGGCCCTGCATCTGCAACACCCCATCATCTCCAATAGAAACCTCCTTAGCATCGTCGTGCTGCATTGTATCCTTAAGGACAAGAAAATGGGGTTCGTCATACTGACGCGCTCTGATGCGCTCATATAAGGAATACCGAGAAACCATATAAGCAAGACCCCGACTAGGCTCTGAAACATCCAGTCTCTTAAATTGATTGGCCAAAGCCTGAACATACATCGCTAGCGGCCTCTCTACTACCGGTAAATATGCCAAACTACCCATACTCTCAGCCTTTCTACTTAGGCATCGACCACCATATTGGCCTTCCCGAGATGATATAGAATAGTGATATCACAGTCTTTCAGCAACTCTAACCATCTCCGTTGCCATAAAATAAGGTCCTTATGATTGAACAGATGCTGGGGACTCCGATAGTTGGTATAGACCTCACATGGAATACCGTACAGATAGTGCCTCTAAATCTTCAATGCATGAACAATAGCTACCAATTCTAAGTCGTGCACCGGGTAATTCTTCTCATGAACTATCAACCGCTGAGATGCATAGGCAATTACCCTACCGTCTTGCATCAACACCATGCCAAGCCCAATACGTGACACATCATAATACACAGTGTAAGACCCAGAACCCGAAGGTAACACCAACACTGGGGCAGTGGTAAATGCAATCTTGAGCTCCTAAAAGATCGCCTCACACTCGTCGGACCAACTGAACAGAGCACCCTTCTAGGTCGATCTAGTCAAAGGTGCAGCAATGAATGACAAACCTCTATGAAACAACGATAATATCCAGCCAAACCAAGGAAACTCCGAATCTCAGAAGCTGAAGACGGTCAAGGATAACTCTAAACTGCCACAATCGTATTCGGATCTACCTTAAACCTCTTACTAGACACCACATGAACCAATAATTCCACCGAATCAAACCAGAACTCACAATTGGAGAATTTTGCATATAACTTCTTCTCCCTCAAGGTTTGGAGCATGATCCTCAAATGCTTCTCATGATCCTCCCGGCAGTGAGAACACACAAAGATGACGTCAATAAACACAATGACAAAGGAATCAAGATATGGCTAGAATACACTGTTCATCAAGTGCATAAATGCTGCTGGGGCATTGGTCAGCCCAAATGACATCAGAAGAAACTTGTAGTGACCATACCATCTTTTGAAAGCAATCTTCGGGATGTCCTGATCCCGAATCTTCAGTTGATGATACATTGACCTCAAATCAATCTTGGAGAACACTCTGGAACCATGAAGCCGAAACAAACAAGTCATCAATGCATGGTAGTGGGTGCCTGTTGTTGACTGTAACTTTGTTCAGCTGCCTATAATCAATACACATCCGCATAGTACCATCCATCTTCTTCACAAACTGAATTAGAGCACCCCAAGGTGAAACACTCGTCCGGATTAAACTATTATCAAGAAATTCTTGAAGATGTTGGAATAGAAATGGGATGTGTGTCCGGCAGCAGGTCAATACCAAAATTGATATCCCTATCGGGAGTCACGCTCGGTATGTCTCTTGGGAACACATTTGGGAAATCTCTCCCGGAACTGACTCAATGATAGGAGTATCAGCACTGACATCCCTCGCAAAGGCTAGATATGCTTCACACCACTTCTGAACAATCCGATGTGCCTTTAAAAAGGACACAACCCTGGTAGGAATATAATCCAATGTACCCCTCCACTCTAACAATGGCAAACCTACCATAGCCAATGTCATAGTCTTGGCGTGACAATCGAGAATAGCATGATAGGGTAACAACCAATCCATGCCCAAGGTCACATTAAAGTCCACCATACTGTGTAACAATCGATCAACTATGGTCTCATAACCATCAATAATGACTAGACACGACCGATAAATGCAATCCACAATAATAGAATATCCCACGGGCATGGACTCATATACAGGAGCACTCAAAGAATCACGAGATATATCTAAATACGGAGCAAAGTAAGATGATACATATGAATAAGTGGAACATGGATCAAATAAGACTGATGCATCCTCATGACAGACTAGAACAATACATGTGATGACAGAATCCGATGCAACCTCCTCCGTCCTACCAGGAAAAGCATATAAACGAGCCAGGCCTCCCCATATATGGCGACCTCTACCCGCCTGGCCTCCATCCCTAGCTGGTGGTATAGGTGGAGCGGCAACTGGAGCAGCAACCACGGCCTGTGAACCTTGTGGAACCTGTGGAATCCATGGAGCCTATGTAGTCTATGGAGGTGCACACCTCCTAATTCTGCGGTAATCCCTTACCATATGTATGGTATCCCCACACTCAAAACAAGCTCTCGGTGGGCATGACTGCTGAAGCTGACTATGGCCTGGTCGGCTGGACTAATCGCTAAAGGCACCCTATGCAATAGGTGCACTAGAAAAATGGCTGTGCATAATGGGCAACTTGAGATCTTGAAATAGATGGAGCACCACTAGTATCTGGAAGTGATGAATGAACTGGCCATATCACATATCCTATGCCATGATGGACTCAAATTGCGGCGTGGCTACCACTAAATCCTCTAGTACCTCGAGGCCTTTTGGCCTCCCTGTCCTCTCTCTCTCGGCCCTGCATACCCTCAAACCTCCGAGCGATCTATACCATCTTCTGAAATGGAATATCCGTCTCCAACTCTCGAGCCCTGCTGAATCTAAGACAATAATTGAGTCCCTCGATGAATCTGCGAACTCGCTCTCTGACTTTGGAAACCAAGGCAGGTGCATGTCAGGACAACTTACTAAATCTGATAGCATACTCTGACACCGACATAGTCCCCTGACGCAACTGCTCAAACTCAATGCGCCATTCATCCCGAAGGGTCTGGGGAACATACTCTCTCAAAAATAACTCTGAAAACTAAGCCCAAGTGAGTGGGGCTACATCAGCTGGCCTACCCTCCTCGCAAGCCAGCCACCACCTATACGCTGCTCCTAACAGCTGAAATATAGTAAAAGAAACTCCGTTCACCTCCACAATACCCATAATACGGAGAATATAGTGGCACTTCTCTAGAAAGCCATGCGCATCCTCAGTAGATATGCCTGTCACAACCCAAAACCGAGGAGCGCGATCGGCGCTCAACCGAGTGAACCCGACCGAGCAAGCCTGTTAGATTTCATTCTACCCAAACTCATCCATGAATAGAGATAATACATATTATCATTTATTAGATGAAAATGTGTTCATGTCTACAATACCAATTCATTTCCAATAGTTTCATCATTTTTAAAGTCTCAAATGGACAAGTAATACATCCATAACATAACATAGTTTGTCTTCCCCCAGCACCAATACACAACCCACACTATGTCTACGGAGCCTCTATAGATAAAGAAGAGTACAATGATAATGCCGGCAACAAGGCCCCATCTATACCTCAAACCGAATACACAAAGTACAAAAGATACATGACCTCGGGATGAAGTGGGGCTCACCAAGTCAGCTGGGAAGAAAGTGCACTACTATCACTGATCAATATCTCCTGCTGTGGAACCACCTGCATCCATTGAAAGATACAGCGCCCCCGGCAAAAGGGACGTTAGTACCGTCGAATAACACTAGTATGTATAACTAAACATCCTCTCAATAGAATGACAAATAATACAAACAATATTATCATAATATCAATGAAAGCCTTAATCAACATCAAACCTCAATTTAGGATCAAGACAATGTTCAAATTAGTTTCCATATCTCACATTGGGAGAATTTTAGTATCGATATACCATTGTCCACAATACCACTACCATTATTCACCATAACAATACCACTATTCACAAATACCATTATTCACAAAACCAGTACAACCGTACTCTTAGCATGGAGTCCGATCACGACCCGATCGGCTAGGCTATCTCAGTAGAGACATCAACCATAATTTCTCTCAATATCAATACCACCATCTTTAATACGGAGTCCGATCACGACCCGATCGGCTAGGATATCCATTAGGGACATCGACCACAATCACAATTTCAATTACAATTTCCAGCAAAATCACCACCATGTGTGCGGCATGGTGTCCGATCACGACTCGACTGGCTAGGCTGTCTTATTTGAGACATCAACCTTTTTGTATCAATCATCACATTTCATATTACTTTCACATCTTTTCATTTCATTGGCACTAAAGGCCATAATTATAAGATCACTCTTAGCACGTTGGCCATATTCAGTATTTCATGCTCACCTTATCAATTTCAAATATCATTATCATCATCAATAACAAATACAACTCAAATCAAGGTGTGTAGTACACATGTGAGCAATTTAGAGTCTAAGGCACATAGAGATATTTCACAAAATTTGGCATAATAGCCTTCATTTGAACTTGACTTAAAGTCGAAACATTATTAATGCACAGCCCGTATTTTAACACATCCTTAATTGGTAACATAACATGAATAAAGCATTTAGTATGCTTGTTGAATATATATCTTTCAACCCAATCTTACTCGGAATGACCAGTCTCATAATGAATCACTCGGGACTTACATAATTTACATGAATATCGTGGGATTCAATTCTAAGAGAAGCGTTTAGCCAACATACCTCACTTGAGCTTCCTTACACTCTAAATGTTCCGGAATTCTTAGAAACTTCAATCTATTATAGAAATATAACAAATTGAATCAAAATTAGGAAGATGATCATGGTTCAAGCTCATTTGAGCATTTTATCAAACACTAAGTGTGCATTAAGGTTCCAAGGTTCTTTTATGGAGAATTCCATCATCCCACAACCCAATATTTACCATTTTGTTTAGCTCAACAATCTTTCTACACCCTTTGATAACACATGCATGTAAAATAAATAACTCTCATGCCCAAAAATTATCTTGTTAGTTACCCATTTTCAGAAAATTTCGAAATTAGGGTTTAGGGTGTAGAATCTTACCTCTAGGATGAAGACCTAGTCATCCCTTCTTAATCTTCCAAAACTTGAGCAAGAATTAAAGAAAAATTATTGAAGAACACCTTCTCACTCTAGGGCACTCTCTCTCACTCTAAAATATCAGATTATGTCTCAAAAATGGCCCAAAGAGTGTATTTAACGAAATAGGGTCGGGTTTTTAAAACCCAAAAATAATGCTCCAGAACAAGGTATGCGATCGCATAACCGATATGCGGACCGCATATCGGTCGCATAATTGGTTACAAAATAGCCAAAAGAATTATCTGTGTATGCGGTCACTATACGTTCCGCACAACTATTATGCGGTCGCATAATGCACCGCATAATAGTTATGCGGTCGCATAGTCGACCGCATAGTTGCTTCCAACTGATCCAATTAACTGCCTCACTCTGCGGCCATTATGCGATCCTCAGAGTGGTTCTGCGGTCGCATAATGAACCGCAGAAATGCACTTTTTCGCCAAAAATTTTCCTTTACTTTTCGGTGCATTGTTCAACCCAAAAAAGTCCGAGCCACGGCGAGCAAGCTCGTCGCGAAGAATTTATACAATCCTCAAACACGTAAGCCTAGTCCGGCACCATGAAATATTATTTGCTTTGCAAATTTTATCGGGCTTTATACTTAAGTACTTCGAAATTTCCTAGCAGTTCTGTATCCTCTCGAAGATAAGTACAGACGTCTTTGTACCGATTCCCCAAGACTCTACTACTCTTGCTTTTGACTCGTAACACCTATGAACCTAGAGCTCTGATACCAACTTGTGACGACCCCAAATTCCCCAAAAGCCAATAAAAGTCAACCATGGACTTGCTCGGTCATTACTCGAGTCCAAGTGTTTTCAAATTCGAGTTCTATTCGACTCTCAAAATCAAAATTTTTATTTTTCAAAACTTAGACAAAAATCCGCAAAATTTCATTTTAATTCTCATAAATTTGATGTTGAATATCATGTATAATCATGAAATATAATTATAAATTCATTAAAACTACTTACCTAATGATTGTAGGTAAAAATCCCCTCTCTAAATTGCCTAATATTGAACCTAGGATTCAAAAATGAGAGAAAATGAGATGAAATCACGACTTTCCAGCCCTTTGATGAGTTGCAGATGTGGCGATCACTGATTTCGCAATTACAAACCCTCGCAATTGCGGGTCCTGATGGCTCATAAGGCAAAGTCATAAGTGCGACATTGGGCTCGCATTTTCGAATCCTGTTCCCTTCGCAAATGTGAGTAAAAATGTCGCAAATGCGATCCTACCTAGACTAGCCTATCTTCAAAATTACGAGTGGGGCATCTCAGTTGCGATAACTGGTCCCCCACTTTTCACTTCACAATTGCAAGGCTGGTGCTCGCAATTGCGATAACTACAGCACCAAACACACCAGCAACCCAAAATGAGTTTAATCCAATCCGAAATACATGAGAATCTCACCTGAACCCTCGGGGATCCGAAACAAATATCCACACAAGTAGAAAACCATCATATGAACTCGCTCGCGCAAAAAATAAAAAAACACAAAAAATAACATCTAAAACAACGAATCAGACATCAAAACGCATGAATTTGGAAACAAAAGAACAAATATATTTTATATTCATCTCATTACCTTTCACACCTTATATAGCCTTGTTAGTAACTTCAACTATTCACAACATCATTATAATTTCATTGGCTCTCTTGGCGATACTTATGATTCCTCATCCCAAGGCACAGTGGTCGTATCTTATATTCCACACTTTCATTTCTTTACTTTCAAGGATCATCAATATATAAAATATTCCGGAAATCACAACTTTAAGTTCGTTAGTAATGAAGTGTAATGACCCGGCTGATCATTTTGAGGAAATTAGCTTCGTACCCATATTTATTATTCCTTCTACTTTATTTTGTGGTTATGTGACTTGCTGGGGGCATTGGTTTTTGGTTTTGGAGTGAAATGGGATACATAGTTCCTAAAATAGAAGCTTGAGTCATAGGAATTGACGGTAGCTTGAACTGTATGAAGACGACTCACGAATGGATTTTCGATAGTTCCAATAGTTCCGTAGGGTGATTTTGGTCTTAGGAGCATATTCAGATGTTGAATCGGAAGTCCGTAGGTCATTTTAATGTCAATTGGCGAAAGTTGGAAATTTGATGAATTTTGGAAAGTTTGACTGGGAGTGGATGTTTTGATATGGGGGTCGGATTCCGATTCCAGAAGTTGGAGTAGGTCCATAATGTCAATTATGACTTCTGTACAAAATTTGAGATCAAACGAACTTGATTTGATAGGTTTCGGTGTCGGATATAGAAGTTTGAAGTTTTAAAGTTCATTAGACTTGAATCGATGTGCAATTCATATTTTTAGCATTGTTTGATGTGATTTAAGGGCTCGACCAAGTCCGTTTAATGTTTTAGGACTTGTTGGTATGTTTGGTTAAGGTCCCGGGGGCCTTGGGTAAGTTTCGGATGGTTAACGGATGCTAATGTTGGGCTGGTTTTGGTGTCATCGCACCTGCGCAAGGCTGACCGCAGGTGCGAGCAATGGGGAGCAGGTGCGGGGCTAGGGCATTTGGCCAGTGGTCGCATGTGTGGTGTAAGGGCCACATAAGCGGAGTCACTTCTGCGGAAGATCGATCGCAGAAGCGGACGTATTGGCGCAGATGCGCGCCCGCGAAAGTGGGATTTGGATCGTAGAAGCGGAAGCGCCGCAGGTGCAGAAGAGTCAACCGCAGGAGAAAGGGACACACAAATGTGGGTATGTTGTCACTTCTGCGACGCCACCGATGCGTCTAAGTGACAGCAGGAGCGGAAATGCTGGGCATAACACTTAAATGCAAGGGTTCGCGATTTTTGCTCATTTTAAATATTTTGAGCTCGGGTCTTGGCGATGTTTGAGAGCATTTTTGAGGGGTTTCTTGAGGTAAGTCCCTTATGTTTATTTTTGATCAATAATATTATTTCCCCACCGATTTTCCCACTTAGTTAGTGTGTATTTAAGGTGGAATTTGGGAGTTTAAGGCTAGGGATATGAAAAGTTTGATTTGAGGATTTGAGGGCTGAGTTGATGTCAGATTTTGGTAATCTTGGTATGGGTGAACTCAATATCAAATGGGTGTTCGTATTTTGTGACTTTTACCCGGTTCCGAGACGTGGGCCTGGGTCGACTTTTTGGGCCGAATTTTTGATTCTTTGCTAAATTTGTTGTTTCATTACTTAAATTAGTTTCCTCTAGTTGTATTCATGTTATGTAATTGCTTTTGGCTAGATTTGGGCCATTCGGAGTCGGAAAGTCGAGGAAAAGGCATTCTTACTTATGTGGGGGAAATCCCCTTAAGATTTGAACTGTTGTAAACATTTGTGATATGTGAGCGCCGTGTACACGAGGTGACGAGTGCATACACGGGCTGATTATGAAAAATTCCGTTCTTGCTGATTTGTCATCTTTTAAAATATATTAACGGAGTTGTCTTCATTTAAAATTCCGTTATTGCTGATTTGTCATCTTACTTGCAATTTGTGCAACATGCTTAGTTAAATTACATGTTTCCCTTGATTTACATTATAAACTTTAACTGTGAGCTTTCTTGCCATAAATTCATTATTCCTTCGGTTACCTACTGCATATTTACTTTGGGACTACGAGGCGGTTCCTCGGGAGATACCCTCTGCACTGCATATTTACTTTGGGACTACTGAGACAGTTCCTCGGGAGACCCCCTGTACTGCATATTTACTTTGGGACTACGAGGCGTTTACTCGGGAGATCCCCCATGTACTGCATATTTACTTTGGGATTACGAGGCATTTGCTCGGGAGATCCCCCCTGTACTACGACTACGAAGAGTTTACTTGGGAGATCCTCCTGTACTGCATATTTACTTTGGGACTATGAGTCTTTTACTCGGGAGATCCCCCCTGTCTTGCATCTTTACATTTGGGACAACGAGGTGGTACCTCGGGAGTGCCCCTATTGTTTACTTCTATTTACCGTGCTGATATTTTTTCAAACTTCTTATTGTTTAAATTCTCAGTTATATCAAAATATTATTACATCTTCTGCCTTACTTTTCTTTTAAACAAGTAGGGTCCTGACCTGACCTCATCACTACTCTACCGAGGTTAGGCTTGGCACTTACTGGGTACCATTGTGGTTTACTAATACTACACTTCTGCACATCGTTTTGTGTAGATCCAGGTTCTTCCCACCAGACCAGATACCAATGAGCTGGACCGTATGAGGAGTTCAAGATATATTTGCCAGCGTCCTCAGACCTCGGAGTCCCCCTCTATACTTACTATGTCGTTTTCCTTATTTTTCTTTGGACTCTGATGTATAGAGACACTTAGTGTTTACTCTTAGAAGCTTGTGACTCATTTCCACTGGGTTTTGGGAGTTGTTAATTATGGATCTGTAGTTTTATATTTATATATTATGTGTTGAGATTAGAGTTAAATTTATTGTTCATTTAATCCGCAAATTGCTAGGCTTACCTAGTCTTAGAGACTAGGTGCCATCAGGACATCCCACAGACGGAAATCAGGGTTGTGACAAGTTGGTATCAGAACTCTAGGTTCATAGGTGTTATGAATCACAAGCAGGTTTGGTAGAGTCTCGCGGATCGGTACGGAGACGTCTATACTTATCTTCGGGAGGATATGGAACTGTTAGGAAAAGTTTCACTTTCTATGATTCCTTATCGTGCGAGATTTTGACATTGGACTCTAAACTTCTGCCTTTCTATTTTTTCACAGACGGTGAGGATACGTACAACTGGATCGGATGATAAAACACCCGTGCCCCCTGCTAGAGCCGTGAGAGGCCGGGGCAGGGGTAGAGGCTTAGAACGACGTCCACGTGGTGCAGCCAGAGATCCCGCACTAGCTACCACAGAGGAGCCACTAGTAGCTCCAGTTGGAGGGCAGGCAGCTGAGACGCCTGTTACTACACCAGCTCTTCAGGAGACTCTAGCCCAGTTTCTGAGCATGTTCAGCACCTTGGTTCAGGCAGGATTGATACCTCTTGCTCCCTCCACATCTCAGACCGGGGGAGGAGTACAGACTCCCGTCGTCGGTACTCCTGAGCAGCGGATCCAGGTCGACCAGGTTTTAGAGGTTATACCGATACAGCCAGTAGCTCCAGTTCAGCCCGAGGTTCGGGCAGCAGCTTCTGATGTAGAGCAGCTCAGGCTCGAGAGGTACAAGAAGTATAACACACCTACTTTTAGTGGCTTGGCAGCAGAGGATGCCCAAGGTTTTCTTGAGGAGTCCCACTATATCCTCCGTACTATGGGTGTTGCAGAGACTACTGGGGTTTCTTTTACTATATTCCAGCTTAGAGGAGCGACCTATCAGTGGTGGCGCGCATACGAGTTGGAAAGTCCAGCCGAGGCAGCTTCACTCACTTGGACTATGTTTTAAGATATGTTCCTCAGAGTCTCAGAGATGCTTGGCGCGCAGAGTTTGAGAAATTGCACCAGGGTGCTATGATCGTGTTGGAGTATGCACTCCAATTCAGTGGTTTGGCCAGGCATGCACCAGACTTGGTTGCTACCATTCGAGAGCGGGTTCGTCGGTTTATTGAGGGGATCAACCCCAGCATCAGATTGAGCATGGCCCGAGAGTTGGAGATTGATATTACATATTAGTAGGTAGTGGGGGATTGTTAGGAGGTTAGAGATCATGTTGACTCGTGATAGAGAGGACAGAGAGTCCATGAGTCTCGAGAATCTGGAACTTACAGTGGTACTTGTGCCCCAGCAGTAGCTCATCATGGCAGGGGTTATATGAGTCGCCCTGATCATTTACCACTTCCAGTTGCATCAGATTCTAATATTACAGGTACTGTTCCGGTTAGTCATAGAGATGCATCAGTCTTATTTGATCCAGGCTCCACTTATTCCTATGTGTCGTCTTATTTTGCTTCATAGTTAGGTGTATCCCGTGATTCTCTGAGTTCACCTGTTTATGTATCTACACCCGTTGGTGATTCCATTGTTGTTGACCGTGTGTATTGCTTGTGTTTCATTGTTCTTAGTTGTTTTGAGACTAGAGCCAATTTATTATTGCTTAGTATGGTGGATTTTGATGTTATTTTGGGCATGGACTGGTTGTCGCCCTATCATGCTATCCTTGATTGTCATTCGAAGACGGTGACGTGTGCTATGCCAGGTCTACCGCGACTAGAGTGGAGAGGTACTTTGGATCATGTTCCTAGCAGGGTTATTTCGTTTCATAATGCTCAGTTAATGGTTGAGAATGGATTAATGCGTATCTGGCCTATATGAGAGATGTTAGTGTTGATACTCCAACCGTCGAATCAGTTCCGGTAGTGAGGGATTATTCAAATGTATTCCCGGCGGATCTTCCGGGAAAGCGCCCGACAAAAATATTTATTTGGCATTGATTTGTTATCGGGCACTCGGCCCATTTCTATTCCACCTTATCGGATGGCCCCAGCTGAGTTGAAAGAGTTAAAGGAACAGTTGCAATAGTTGCTCCTATCTTGTTTGTGAAGAAGAAGGATAGTTCAATGCGGATGTGTATCGATTATCGTCAGTTGAACAAGGTTACAGTGAAGAACATGTATCCATTTCCACATATTGATGACCTATTTGATCAGCTTCAAGGTGCCAGAGTGTTCTCTAAGATCGACTTGCGTTCAGGTTATCATCAGTTGAAGATTTGGGAGCCAGATATCCCGAAGACTTCTTTCAGGACTCGGTTTAGTCATTACGAGTTCCTTGTGATGTCAGTTGGGCTGACCAACGCCCCAGCATCATTCATGCACTTGATGAACAGAGTATTTCAACCCTGTCTTGACTCTTTCATCATTGTTTTTATTGACGACATTCTGGTGTACTCCCAGAGTCGGGAGGATCATGAGCAGCACCTGAGGACTGTGCTTCAGACCTTGAGAGATAAGAAGTTATATGCAAAAATTTTGAAGTGTGAGTTCTGACTAGACTCAGTGGCATTTTTGGGTCATTTAGTATCGAGTGAGGGGATCAAGGTAGACCCAAAGAAGATTGAAGCAGTGTAGAGTTGGCCCAGACCATCCTCAGCTATAGATATCCGGAGTTTTCTTGGCTTGGAGGGGTATTACAATCGATTTGTAGAGGGCTTTTCATCTATTGCAGCACCTATGACCAGATTGACACAGAAAGGTGCTCTGTTCATGTGGATCGAGGAGTGTGAGTAGAGCTTTCAAAAGCTCAAGAATGCTTTGACTACAACCCCAATGTTAGTGTTGCCTACTGGATTGGGTCCTATACGGTGTATTGTGATGAATCACGTGTTGGTCTCTGTGCGGTGTTGATGTAGGACGGTAGGGTGATTGCCTACGCGTCCAGACAATTAAAGGTGCATGAGAAGAACTATCATGTCCAGGACCTTGAGTTAGCAGCTATTTGTTCATGCCTTGAAGATCTGGCGGCACTACTTGTATGGTATTCCTTGTGTGGTTTTCACCGATCATCAGAGTCTTCATCATCTATTTAAACAGAAGGATCTTAACTTGCGGCAGCGGAGATGGTTGGAGTTGCTTAAGGATTATGACATCACCATTCTCTATCATCCCGGGAAGGCCAATGTGGTGGTTGATGCCTTGAGTCACAAGGCGGAGAGTTTGAGCAGTTTAGCATATCTACTAGTAGCAGAGATGACTTTAGCCTTGGATGTTCAGGCCTTGGACAACCAGTTTGTCAGATTGGATATTTCCTTGCCGAGCAGAGTTTGGCTTGTGTTGTTTCTTAGTCTTCTCTCTATGATCGTATCAGGGAGCGCCAGTATGATGACCCCCATCTGCTTGTCCTTAAGGACACGGTTCAGCATGGTGATGCCACGGAAGTCACTATTGGCGACGATGGTGTATTACAGAATCATGGTAGGCTATGTGTGCCTAATGTTGATGGTTTGCGTGAGTTGATCCTCCAGGAGGCTCATAGTTCATAGTACTCCATTCATCCAGGTGCCGCGAAGATATATCAGGATTTGAGGAAGCACTATTGGTGGAGGCAGATGAAGAAATACATAGTGGAATATGTAGTTTGTTGCCTAAATTGTCAGTAGGTGAAGTATGAGCATCAACGACTAGGTGGATTGTTTCAGAAGTTAGAGATTCCAGAGTGTAAATGGGAGAGGATCTCTGTGGATTTCGTTGTTGGGCTCCCACAGACTCATAGGAAGTTCGATGTAGTTTGGGTGATTGTGGATAGATTGACCAAATCATCTCATTTCATTCTTGTGGTTACAACTTACTCTTCAGAGTAGCTGGCTCAGGTTTACATCCGTGAGATTGCTAGGCTTTATGGCGTACCTATATCTATCATCTCTGACAGGGGTATGCAGTTCACATCACCTATTCTGGAGAGACGTACAACGTGAGTTGGGTACTCGTATGGAGTTGAGTACATCATTTCACCCTCAAATGGATGGACAATCCGAGCACACTATTTATATATTGGAGGATATGCTTCGTGCGTGTGTGAGAGATTTTGGGGGTGCTTGGGATCAGTTCTTGCCACTTGCCGAGTTTGCCTACAACAACAGTTATCAGTCGAGCATTCAGATGGTGCAGTATAGGGCTTTGTATGGTAGATTGTGCCGGTCTCTAGTGGGTTGGTTCGAGCCGGGCGGGGCTAGGCTATTGGATACAGACCTGGTTCAGGATGCCTTGGAGAAAGTTAAATTGATTCAGTATCGGCTTCGTACAGAGTAGTCCAGACCGAAGAGTTATACGGATCAGAAGATTCGCGACGTTGCATTCATGGTTGGGGAGTGGGTCTTGCTCCGGGTTTCGCCCATGAACGGTGTTATGAGGTTCGGAAAAAAGGAAAAGTTTAGCCCTAGGTATATCGGTCCTTTTGAGATCCTTGAGAGGGTTGGAGAGGTGGCTTACAGACTTGCACTACCACCTAGTCTCTCTGCAGTTCATCCAGTATTCAATGTTTCCATGCTCCAAAAGTATCACAGCGATTCGTCTCATGTGTTAGACTTCAGCTTAGTCCAGTTGGACAAGGATCTATCTTATGTTGAGGAGAAATGGGCCATTTTGGACAGGCAGGTTCGAAAGTTGTGGTCAAAGAACATTGCTTCAGTGAATGTTTAGTGGAGGAATCATCCGGTCGAGGAGGCGACTTGGGATACCGAGCATGATATGCGCAGCTGTTATCCTCACCTTTTCACCACTTCATGTATGTCTCTATACTCGTTCGAGGACAAACATATGTTTTAAGATGGGGAGGATGTAATGACTCGGCTGGTTGTTTTGAGGAAATTAGACCCGAACCCCTATTTACTGCTCCCTCTACTTCATTTTTTGGTTGTATAACTTGCTGGGAGGATTTGTTTTTGGTTTCGGAATAAAATAGGATACATAGTCCCTAAAATGGAAGGCTCAGTCATAGGGATCAATCGTAGTTCGAACTGTGTGAAGACGACTTTGGAATGGAGTTTCGATGGTTCCAATAGCTCCGTAGGGTGATTTTGGTCGTAGGAGCGTGTTCAGATATTGAATCGGAGGTCCGTAGGTCATTTTAGTGTCAATTGGCAAAAGTTGGAAATTTGATGAATTTTGGAAAGTTTGACTTGGAGTGGACTTTTTGATATCGGGGTCAAATTCTTATTTTGGAAGTTGGAGTAGATTCGTAATGTCACTTATGACTTGTGTGCAAAATTTAAGGTCAATCGGATTTGATTTGATAGCTTTCGGCGTCGGATGTAGAAGTTTGAAGTTTTAAAGTTCATTAGGCTTGAGTCGATGTGCAATTCGTGTTTTTACCTTTGTTTGATGTGATTTAAGGGCTCGACCAAGTCCGTATGATGTTTTAGGACTTTTTGGTATGTTTGGTTGAGGTCCCGAGAGCCTCGGGTGAGTTTTGGATGGTTAACGGATCTTTTTGGACTTAGAGGAATAGTTGATGTTGTGCTGATTCTGGTGTAATCGCACCTGCGCAAGGCTGACCGCAGGTGCAAGCCCGCAGATACGATCAATGGGGCGCATGTGCGGGGCTAGGGGATTTGGCCAGTGGTCGCAGGTGCGGTGTAAGGGCCGTAGAAGCATAGTCACTTTTGCGGAAGATCGATCGCAGAAGCGAACAAGTGCTCGGGAAGGCCTGTCCGCAGAAGCAGACGTATTAGTGCAGATGCGCACCAGCAGAAGCGAGATTTGGACCGCAGAAGCGGAAGCACCGCAGGTGCAGATGAGACAACCGCAGGAGCGAGGGAACCGCAGATGCGGGTATGTTGTCTCTTTTGCGACGCCGTAGATGCGGTTAAGTGACTGGAGAAGCGGAAATGCTGGACAGAACACTTAAATGCAAGGGTTCGCGATTTTTTCTCATTTTAATCTTTTTGAGCTCGGGTCTTGGCTATTTTTGAGAGCATTTTCGAGGGGTTTCTTGAGTTAAGTCCCTTGTGTTTATTCTTGATCAATAATCTTGTTTCCCCACTGATTTGCCCACCTAGTAAGTGTGTATTTAAGGTGGAATTTGGAAATTTGAGGCTAGGGATTTGGAGAGTTTGATTTGAGGATTTAAGGGTCGAGTTGGTGTCGAAATTTAGTAATCTTGGTATGAGTGAACTCGATATCGAATGAGTGTATGTCTTTTATGACTTTTACCCGGTTCCGAGACTTGGGCCCGGGTCGACCTTTTCGGCAGAATTTTCGATTTTTTGGTAAAGTCATAGTTTCATTATTTAAATTAGTTTCTTTTAGTTGTATTCATGTTATATAATTGCTTTTGGCTAGATATGTGCCATTCAGAGTCAGAAAGTCGAGGGAAAGGCATTCTTACCGATTGATTGAGCGAGATTTGAGGTAAGTGACTTATCTAACCTTGTGTGGGGGAAATCCCTTTAGGATTTGGTACTGTTGTAAGAATTTGTGATATGTGAGCGCCATGTACGCGAGGTGACGAGTGCGTAAACGGGCTGATTAGGGAGAATTCGATTCTTGCTGATTTGTCATCTTTTAAAATACACTAACGAAGTTGTCTTCTTTTAAAATACATTAACGGATTTGCCTTAGCATTTGTAGTGATCATGTTTAGCCTAGCATCGCATATCTACGTGCCTTATCTCTTACTTGCAATTTGTGCATATTTACTTTGGGACAACGAGGCGTTTACTCGGGAGATCCCCCTGTACTGCATATTTACTTTGGGACTACAAGTCGTTTACTCGGGAGATCCCCCCTGTCATGCATCTTTACATTTGGGGCTACGAGGCAGTACCTCGGGAGTGCCCCTATTGTTTACTTCTATTTACCGTGCTGATATTTTCTGAAACTTCTTATTGTTTAAATACTCAGTTATTTCAAAATATTATTACCTCTTCTGCTTTACTTTTCTTTTAAACCAGTAGGGCCCAGACCTGACCTCGTCACTACTCTACCGAGGTTAGGCTTGGCACTTACTGGGTTCCATTGTGGTGTACTCACACTACACTTCTGCACATCGTTTTGTGTAGATCCAGGTTCTTCCCACCAGACCAGATACCAGTGAGCTGGACCGCACGTGGAGACTTCAAGGTATATTTGCCAGCATCCTCAGACCTCGGAGTCCCCCTATATACTTACTATGTCGTTTTCCTTATTTTTCTTTGGACTCTGATGTATAGAGATACTTAGTATTTACTCTTAGAAGCTTGTGACTCATTTTCACCGGGTTTTGGGAGTTGTAAATTATGTATCTGCAGTTTTATATTTATATATTATGTGTTTAGATTGGAGTTATATTTATTGTTCATTTATTTCGCAAATTGTTAGGCTTACCTAGTCTTAGAGACTAGGTGCCATCACGACATCCCACAGAGGGAAATTGGGGTTGTGACAAGTTGGTATCAGAGCTCTAGGTTCATAGGAGTTATGAGTCACAAGCAGGTTTAGTAGAGTCTCGCGGATCAGAACGGAGACGTCTATACTTATCTTCGGGAGGCAACAGAACTGTTAGGAAAAATTTCACTTTCTTTAATTCCTTATCGTGCGAGATTTTGACTTTGGACTTTAAACTTCTGTCTTTCTATTCTCTCACAGACGGTGAGGATACGTACAGCTAGATCGGATGATCAGACACCCGCGCCCCCTGCTAAAGCCGCGAGAGGACGGGGCCGGGGTAGAGGCCGAAGAAAAAGACCACGTGATGCAGCCAGAGATCCCGCACTAGCTACCACAGAGGAGCCACTAGTAGCTCCAGTTGGAGGGCAGGCAGCTGAGACGCCTGTTACTACACCAGCTCTCCAGGAGACTCTAGCCTAGTTTCTGAGCATGTTCAGCACCTTTGCTCAGGCAGGATTGATACCTCTTGCTCCTGCCACATCTCAGGCCGGGGGAGGAGCATAGACTCCAGTCGTCGGTACTCACAAGCAGCGGGTCCAGGTTGACTAGGTTCCAGAGGTCATACCGATATAGCCAGTAGCTCCAGTTCAGCCCGAGGTTCGGGCTGCAGTTTCTGATGTAGAGCAGCTCAGGCTCGAGAGGTACAAGAAGTACAACACACCTACTTTCGGTGGCTTGGCGGCAGAGGATGCCCAAGTTTTCCTTGAGGAGTGCCACCGTATCCTCCGTACTATGGGTGTTGCAGAGACTAGTGGGGTTTCTTTTACTACATTACAGCTTAGAGGATTGGCCTATTTGTGGTGGCATGCATACGAGTTTGATAGTCCGGCCGAGGCATTTTCACTCTCTTGGACTCAGTTTTCAGATATGTTCCTGAGGGAGTATGTTCCTTAGAGTCTCAGAGATGCTTGGTGCATAGTGTTTGAGAAGTTGCGCCAGTATGCTATGACCGTGTTAGCGTATGCGGTCCGATTCAGTGGTTTGGCCAGGCATGCACCAGATTTGGTTGCTACCGTTCGAGAGCAGGTTCATCAGTTTATTGAGGGGCTCAACCCTAGCATTAGATTGAGCATGGCCCGAGAGTTGGAGATTGATATTATGTATCAGTAGGTAGTGGGGGATTACTAGGAGGTTAGAGGGCATGTTGACTTGTGATAGAGAGGATAGAGAGGCCATGGGGTCTCGAGAGTCTAGAACTTACAGTGGTACTTGTGCCCCAGCGGCAGCTCATCATGGCAGGGGTTATATGGGTTGCCCTGATCATTCAGCACTTCCAGTTGTCAGTGGTGCTCCGACCACTACTAGACCCGAGGATCCTTATTATGCACTGCCAGTGTCTATTGTGCCTCCTGTACGGGGTGCTTCCAGTGGTCAGTCCAGTCGATCAGGACCGAGCCAGTCACAACAGCCACATCCCCCGAGAGCTTATTTTGAGTGTGGCGACACTCGTCACTTGGTGAGGGATTGCCCCTGATTCAGGAAGGGTGCACCTCCACATATTTCTCAGGCATCGCATGCTGCATCGGGTCCTCAAGCTATGATTACAACACCAGCTACCACCCCACCTACATAGCTAGCTAGAGGTGGAGGTCGGACAGGTGGAGGTTACCCTAGATGGGGAGGCCAGGCCAGATATTATGCCCTTCCTGCTAGGACAGAGGCGGTTGCATCAGATTTTGTTATCATAGGTACTGTTCCGGTCTGTCATAGAGTTGCATCAGTCTTATTTGATCCAGGCTCCACTTATTCCTACGTGTCATCTTATTTTGCTTCATAATTAGGTGTATCCCGTGATTCTTTGAGTTCACCTATTTATGTATCTAAATCCGTTGGTGATTCCATTATTGTTGACCGCGTGTATTAGTCGTGTTTCATTGTTCTTAGTTGTTTTGAGACCAGAGCCGATTTATTATTGCTCAGTATGGTAGATTTCGATGTTATTTTGGGCATGGACTGGTTGTCGCCCTATCACGCTATCCTTGATTGTAATTCGATGACGGTGACATTTCCTATGTCAGGTCTCCCGCGACTAGAGTGGAGAGCTTCCTTGGATCTTGTTCCTAGCAGGGTTGCTTCATTTTATAAAGCTCAGCTAATGGTTTAGAAGGGATGTAATGCGTATCTGGCCTATGTGAGAGATGTTAGTGTTGATACTCCAACCGTCGAGTTAGTTCCGGTAGTGAGGGATTATTCAGATGTATTCCCGGCGGATCTTCTGGGCAAGCGCCCGACAGAAATATTGACTTTGGGCACTCGGCCCATTTCTATTCCACCTTATCAGATGGCCCCAAAAGAGTTGAAAGAGTTAAAGGAACAGTTGCAAGAGTTGCTCGATAAGGGCTTCATTTGGCCCAGTGTATCGCATTGGGGTGCTCGTGTCGTTTTTATGAAGAAGAAGGATGGTTCAATGCGGATGTGTATCGATTATCATCAGTTGAACAAGGTAATAGTGAAGAACATGTATCCATTGCCACGTATTGATGACCTATTTTATCAGCTTCACGATGCCAGAGTGTTCTCTAAGATCGACTTGCATTTAGGTTATCATCAGTTGAAGATTCAGGAGCCAGATATCCCGAAGACTGCTTTTAAGAGTCGGTTTGGTCATTAAGAGTTCCTTATGATGTCTTTTGGGCTGACCAACGCCCCAGTATCATTCATGCACTTGATGAACAATGTATTTCAGCCCTATCTTGACTCTATCGTCATTGTTTTTATTGACGACATTCTGGTGTACTCCCAGAGTCGGGAGGATCATGAGCAACACCTGAGGACTGTGCTGCAGACCTTGAGAGATAAGAAGTTATATGCAAAATTTTCGAAGTGTGAGTTCTGGCTAGACTCATTGGCATTTTTGGGTCATGTAGTATCAAGTGAGGGGATCAAGGTAGACTCTAAGAAGATTGAAGTAGTGTAGAGTTGGCTCAGCCCATCCTCAGCTATGGAGATTCGGAGTTTTCTTGGCTTGGCGGGGTATTACTGTCGATTTGTAGAGGGCTTTTCGTCTATTACAGTACCTATGACCAGATTGACACAGAAGGGTGCTCTGTTCAGGTGGATCGAGGAGTGTGAGGAGAGCTTTCAAAAGCTCAAGAATGCTTTGACTACAGCCCCAATGTTAGTGTTGCCTACTGGATTGGGTCCTATACGGTGTATTGTGATGAATCACGTGTTGGTCTCTGTGCGGTGTTGATGTAGGACGGTAGGGTGATTGCCTACGCATCCAGACAATTAAAGGTGCATGAGAAGAACTATCATGTCCAGGACCTTGAGTTAGCAGCTAATATTCAGGCCTTGAAGATCTGGCGGCACTACTTGTATGGTATTCCTTGTGTGGTTTTCACCGATCACCAGAGTCTTCATCATCTATTCAAATAGAAGGATCTTAACTTGCGGCAGTGGAGATGGTTGGAGTTACTTAAGGATTATGACATCACCATTCTTTATCATCCCGGGAAGGCCAATGTGGTGGCTGATGCCTTGAGTCGTAAGGCAGAGAGTTTGAACAGTTTAGCATATCTACTAGTAGCAGAGAGGACTTTAGCCTTGGATGTTCAGGCCTTGGACAACCAGTTTGTCAGATTGGATATTTCCTTGCCGAGCAGAGTTTTGGCTTGTGTTGTTTCTCAGTCTCTCTCTATGATCGTATCAGGTAGTGCCAGCATGATGACCCCCATATGCTTGTCCTTAAGGACACAGTTAAGCATGGTGATTCCAAGGAAGTCACTATTGGCGATGATGGTGTATTACGGATGCATGGTAGGCTATGTGTGCCTAATGTTGATAGTTTGCGTGAGTTGATCCTCCAGGAGGCTCATAATTTGTAGTACTCCATTCATCCAGGTGCCGTGAAGATGTATCAGGATTTGAGGTAGAACTATTGGTGGAGGCAGATAAAGAAAGACATAGTGGAATATGTAGTTTGTTGCCTAAATTGTCAGCAAGTGAAGTATGAGCATCAACGACCAGGTGGATAAGTTAGAGATTCGAGAGTGTAAATGGGAGCGGATCACTGTAGATTTCGTTGTTGGGCTCCCACAGACTCATAGGAAGTTCAATGCAGTTTGGGGTGATTGTGGATAGATTGACCAAATCAGCTCATTTCATTCCTGTGGTTACTACTTACACTTCAGAGCAGCTGGCTCAGGTTTACATCCGCGAGATTGTCAGGCTTCATGGCGTACCGATATCTATCATCTCTGACAGGGAGACGCAGTTCACATCATGGTTCTGGAGAGCCGTACAACGTGAGTTGGGTACTCGTGTGGAGTTGAGTACAACATTTCACCCTCAAACGGAAGGGCAGTCCGAGCACACTATTCAGATATTGGAGGATATGCTTCGTGCGTGTGTGATAGATTTTGGGGTTGCTTGGGATCAGTTCTTGCCACTTGCCGAGTTTGCCTACAACAACAGTTATCAGTCGAGCATTCAGATGGTGTCATATGAGGCTTTGTATGGTAGACGGGGGCTGGTCTCCAGTGGGTTGGTTCGAGCCGGGCGAGGCTAGGCTATTGGATACAGACTTGGTTCAGGATACCTTGGAGAAAGTTATATTGATTCAGGATCGGATTCGTACAGAGCAATCCAGGTAGAAGAGTTATGCGGATCAGAAGATTCGCGACGTTGCATTCATGGTTGGGGAGTGGGTCTTGCTCAGCATTTTGCCCTTGAAGGGTGTTATGAGGTTCGAAAAAAGGGAAAGTTAAGCCCTAGGTATATCGGGCGTTTTGAGATCCTTGAGAGGGTTGGAGAAGTGGCTTACAGACTTGCACTACCACCTAGTCTCTCTGCAGTTCATCTAGTATTCCATGTTTCCATGCTCTGGAAGTATCACAGCGATCCATCTCACGTGTTAGACTTCAGCTCTGTCCAGTTGGACAAGGATCTATCTTATGTTGAGGAGCTAGGGGCCATTTTGTACAGGCAGGTTCGAAAGTTGAGGTCAAAGAACATTGCTTCAGTGAAAGTTCAATGGAGAGATCATCCGGTCGAGGAGGTGACTTGGGAGACCGAGCATGATATGTGTAGCTATTATCCTCATCTTTTCACCACTTCAGGTAAGTCTCTATACTCGTTCGAGGACGAACATATGTTTTAAGATGTGGAGGATGTAACGACCCGGCCGGTCATTTTGAGGAAATTTGTAACACCCCGGAAAATTTTGAAGTATTTCAGTGTAAAGCCCCGTAATTTTTGCAAGTGAATTCAAGGTTTCGTGGTGCCGGCCCATTATGCGGCCGCATAATCACTCTGCGGACCGCATAGTGGCTGCAGAGTGAAGCAGTAAGTTTGGCCAACTTGAGGTTAGTTTTGCGGTTGATTATGCGACCGTATAATGGATATGCAGACCGCATATCGATCTCATAATCACTCTTGAGTTTTTGCGGAGGGAGTTCTGCGGTGCATTATGCGACCGCAGAACTAGTATGCGGATCCCGTATACTGGTCGCATACCTGGGCCATAAGTTCAGGCCCCTGAGGGCCATTTATGCGGTCACTTTGCGGACCGCATAACCATTATGCGGTCGCATATGCGACTGCAGACCTGTGTCGGGGCACCATTTTTCTTAATTTAAAACCCGACCCCCATTCCGTTAATATACCCCTTAGGTCTATTTTGAGCTCATTTTCAGATGTTTCTAGAGTGAGAGAGAGAGGTTTCAAGAGCGAGGGTCTAAGTTTTCATCAAATTGATCTTCAATCATCACTTGAAGCTTTGGAAATATTCAAGTAGAGTACCAAATTCTTCATCCAAAAAGGTAAGACTTCATCACCCCAACTCTTAATTCCAAACATAGCTATAATGGGGTATTAATAAGATGGTCCATGGGTGTGAGGGTTGTTTATCTTGTATGCATGTGATAAAGAGTGTGGGGGAAATAAGAAGTGAACTAGAACCATGAGCGTTTTCCTAATTTTGGGTTCAATTTGTATATTGCTAAAATAGATTGAGGTTGCTAAAGGTTCCAGAAAATTGTAGAGTCTAAAGAAGCGCAATTGAGGTATGTTGGCTAAACTTTCTCTCTTGGAATTGAATTCCATAATGTTTCTGTAAGTTTCAAAGTGTGGGTTACGTATTAAAAGGTTATGGCTTTGAGTCGTGTTTCAATTAAAGATAGAATTGTCTAAAAGCTTTTGTACTAAATTCATGCCCATTAGTGTCTGCTTTAGCTAATGCTTTTATTTATAAATATATCCAGTGTGATTCTAGTTCTATATACTCATGTGTTGAAATTGTACATTGTCATTTCTGGGGGAGAGTATTGCAAGAGTAAATGGTGTATTGACTGTTTATGATTTTTCATGTGTGTTTCTATTATTGATTGGTATGCTTCATTCTTTGGGAAGAAACCATTTGTGTTTGAAGTTTTCATTTCAAATGGATTTGAAGTATATGATTTTCAAAATATCCTATATGTTGATACTTGATGGTGATCTTTGAAATTGAAAGAGGTGAAAGTGTGGAATATGAAATACGGCCATCGTGCCAGGAATAAAGAATCTTGTGAATGGCCTAATGAGCCAAGGAAATATTGTCGTTGTGAATGACTGGAAATACTAATGAGAATTCATACAATGTGAAAGATGTTGAGGTGAGTACAATTGTATTTATGATATTTCTGTTTGCAAATCAAATCAAAACTATTTTTGGGAGCATCATTAGCAATACCGAGGAAGGGTGGGTCATAAGGCCTACACCTGAAACTACACGTGCTGGTGTAGGGGTGGATTGTGATATTATTCCCCTTAATTGGGATGAAACTGGAACCTTTGTGGATTGGAAAAGTCAACCCGCACGGCATATGTGGGAAGGCGGCCTAGCTGATCGGGTGGAGATCAGACGCCATATTGCGCATATGGTGGTACTACTCTTGGTAACAACTTTCTTTCGCATCACATGTCAAACCACATTGTTCGTGGGGAGATGGCCTAGCCGATCGGGCGTGATCGGACTCCGTGCTAACAAAGACGGTGGTATATCGGTGCTAATGATCTCCCAACCAAAATTATATATGAAGTTTGTATTTTGAAAATTATTATGTTTTAACTGGACGTTTGGATATTGTTGATTGTGACTTGCTGTTTCTATGTGTTGCCTTTTCTTATATGGGCATTCTATTTTGAAAGAGGATTTTTAGCTATACATACTAGTGCTATTCGACAGTACTAACGTCCTTTTTGCCGGGGGCGCTGCATCTTTAATGGATGCAAGTGGTTCTTCAGCAGGCGGCATTGATCAGTGATAGCAGTACACTCTTTTCAGCCGATTGGGTGAGCCCCACTTCATTCTGGGGTCATGTATCTTTTGTTTCTCATGTACAGTATTTTGAGGTATAGCCGGGGCCTTATTGCCGGCATTTTCCATATTACTCTTCTATTATATTTAAAGGCTCCGTAGACAGGTTGTGGGTTATGGTTGATGTTGGGAATCGAACTAGAAATGTTGGTACTTGGAAATTATGTTTTTTTTTTATTAATTCTATAAACTCGTAATGTTTTGGAAATTATGAATGAAGCTACTAATGGGAATGAAAAGGAAGTTGTTAATAAAATCTTTTCAGTGATTGATTAATGGAATACATCTCCTCTTTATTCATGGATGAGTTTGGGTAGAAGTAAGTCTAATAGGCTTGCTCGGCCGAGTTCTCTCGATTGAGCGCCGGTCGCGCTCCCTGAGTTTGGGGCGTGACAAACTTGGTATCAGAGCCTAAGGTTTTAAAGTGTCCTAGGATTCTCGGTGCCGTGTCTAGTAGAGTCCTTCTTATCGGTGTGTTGTCGACCACATCTATAATGAGGAGGCTACTTGGACATTTAGGAATTTCACACTTCTTTGATACTCCAGAATCGTGCGATAGAGCTCACGATAGGAACCTAATTTCCTCAGTATGTCTCATGATATTTTTCAGATGAGTAATCCACGAGTTCAAAACAACGAGGAAGGAATGACCGCTCCATTGAATCTGGGGGAGATTACACAAGAGTTTGTTGGGAGAATGCGTCGAGCCGTGGAGGGGTTGGAAGAACTTATTGCTAAAGGGAAGTGTCCTTATTCCTACCACTGTCACCGCACCACCGGATCGTGTGGTGAGAGAATCTAAGAAACGAAAGAGGGTTGTTGGTGCTAATGAACCAGATTGTGTGATTTGCAAGAAGCGACACTTGGGAACATGTTGGATGACTCTTGAAATATGTTATGGCTATGGAAAGAGGGGGCACAAGAAGAACAAATGCCCTAGGTTGGGTACATCCATCCAGTTATGTCCGTCATGCGGGAAGGGACAGTTGGCATCGTGTTGTGAGTATGCTCAGCAGCGCGTTAGAGGTGGTATCTTTGGGCAATTCCAAAGGCCCACACAGCAATCCGGTGCTGGAATTGTTAATCCCGCATTGGAAGCTTGGAGGAAGGATAAGGGGTATGCTTATGATGTATGAAAAAAGGGTAAATATTAGGTCAGTGAAACGAGTCAGTTCAGCGGACCTCATCCCCGTTGTGTGAAGTGTGGGAGATGCCATCCAGGAGTGTGTCACTATGGCACAAAAGTATGCTACAAGTGTAGTATGACGGGCCACTTTCAAAGAGATTGTTATTTGTCTCGCCAGAGCATGGGCAAGGGTATGGCACAGCCAGCCAGTTCTGTAGCTACTACATCCACAACGCCTCCCCCAGCTAGAGGCACTATAACGCATGCAGGGCGTGGAACAACTAGGGGTGGTATTCAGAGCTCGGGAGGGCCCAACAGGATAATTCGATTCTTGTTGATTTGTCATCTTTTAAAATACATTAACGGAGTTGTCTTCTTTTAAAATACATTAACTGATTTGCCTTAGCATATGTAGTGATCATGTTTAGCCTAGCATCGCATATCTACGTGCCTTATCTCTTACTTGCAATTTGTGCATATTTACTTTGGGACAATGAGGCATTTACTGGGGAGATCCCCCTGTACTGCATATTTACTTTGGGACTACAAGTCGTTTACTCGGGAGATCCCCCTGTCATGCATCTTTACATTTGGGGCTACGAAGTAGTACCTCGGGAGTGCCTCTATTGTTTACTTCTATTTACCGTGCTGATATTTTCTGAAACTTCTTATTGTTTAAATACTCAGTTATTTCAAAATATTATTACCTCTTCTGCTTTACTTTTCTTTTAAACCAGTAGGGCCCAGACCTGACCTCGTCACTACTCTACCGAGGTTAGGCTTGGCACTTACTGGGTACTGTTGTGGTGTACTCATACTATACTTCTGCATATCGTTTTGTGTAGATCCAGGTTCTTCTCCCCAGACCAGATACCAGTGAGTTGGACTGCACGTGGAGACTTCAAGGTATATCTGCCAGCGTCTGCAGACCTCGGAGTCCCCCTCTATCCTTATTATGTCGTTTTCCTTATTTTTATTTGGACTCTGATGTTTAGAGACACTTAGTATTTACTCTTAGAGGCTTGTGACTCATTTCTACCGGGTTTTGGGAGTTGTAAATTATGGATCTACAGTTTTAAAATTATATATCATGTGTTGAGATTGGAGTTAAATTTATTGTTCATTTATTTCGCAAACTGTTAGGCTTACCTAGTCTCTAAGACTAGGTGCCATCACGACATCCCACGGAGGAAAATTGCGGTCGTGACATGAAGACTTTAAACACAATGAACTTTTTTCCAGGAACCCCAATATGCCTAATCACCTTCTCAAATAGTAACTCAATATAACAAGAATGTTTGAAATACAAATTGAACGTATATATATTTTACACAAGGATTATTTGGAATAATCAATTTATAATGAGCAACACGGAACTTACAAGGCCATTGTGGGGTTCAATTCTAAAAGAGGACTTTAGCCAACATACCTTGTTTGAGCTTTTTTTAAGTTACTACAACGTCCCAACACTTCTAACAATAACAATCTATAGGAAATTAGCGAAAATCGGATAATAATTAGAAGGATTCTCATGGTGTAACTCTCTTAAGAATTTTATCAAACACCCAGTATGCAAAATAGAATACAAAGTTCTACAATGATAATACCTTCCTCCCTCAACTAATTTCAACAAGAACTACCCAAAATGGTTCATTAATCCCACATACTATAACTTATTGTCACATGCAGTGGCCTATTTCCAACCCCCACAATATACTAGAAATAATAACCTCTTACATGAAAGCTTAGAAGTAGGACTTAGCCAGATAGATGATAAACTAGTGATTGACTTCCTTGATTCTTGAAGCATGGTGCAAGATTGGATGATTAAAATGTTTGGTTTCCTCCTTCTCTCTCTGAAATACTCTTACCTCTCTCTAAAATCATCAAATAATCATTATAATATAAGCCCCTAAGGCTATTTATTAAAATGGGGTCGGGTTATTAAAATAGGAAAATGGACTCTCCGAACTCAGGTCTGCGATTGTAGAATAGACCGCATAACAGATATGCGGCCTGCAAAATGGGTCGCGAAAACGATGCCAAGAACTGGGCTACTCTGGATTGGTCGGCGACAAGTCTACGGCCCGCAGACCACATATGCGACCGCAGGATGGGCCGCAGAATTTTCCAACGAAATTTCCTCATGATAACCCTGTGAAAAAAGTGCGGACTACAAAACAGGTATGCAATCCCACAATGGACCGCGAAACAACCCTCAAAATTCAATAACTTTCTGCTCAACTTTGCGATGATTTTGCGGCCCGCAAGATGGTTCTGCGGTCGCGAAACATACCACATAATTGCCTTCTTCTGCCAAGAATCTCATTCTGCTCCTCAGTGCATTCTTCAGCCCGAAAAGTTGTATCTTCAAACACATAAGTCTACCTCGGAGTCACAAAACCTCAAATTTCTTGGCGAAATATTTTTTTTACGGGGCCTTACAATTTACTTGTTGAGAATCCTTCAAAGATTGATGCTTTATTGATTGAGATTACTTCATATGGCATTATTTGATTTCCTTGGTTGATGTTTGGCTAGCTTTGAGCCTGTTAGAAGTGATTTCTCAATAAAACGCGATTTTGCAGCTTTGAACTAGCCCGAATGAGGTAAGTGCCTTGCCTAACTTTGGTTGAGGAAATTTTTTCTACTAATTAATGATATTTGCTACATACGGTGGTAATGTATAGATGAGGTGACGAGCTTATATACATGTTCTATGGGTATTCATGCTCGGGATAGATTCTAGATTACTCTATGCCTTATTTGGTTATGTGTTCTACTTGATTCTATGTATTATTCAATTAATTGTCTATGTGAGCACGATAAGCCATGCTAGAGCTAATGTGAAGATAATAGTACTTTATTTTGAGGATGATGAAATCTTGGGTTCTTTGTTACACTTGCTTGGATGTAGTCACGCGTATATTATGAGCACACACTTGTACTTGTTATTCTTGTGTTATGCCTTTAATTGAAGCATGACTAGTTGACTTTTCTTACCCATGCTAATGACTATGAAATTGGTTTCGATGCTTATTTGGGGCATGATGAGCATTTGGGTGACGTATTACATGTTGGGTCCGTAGTCATACGAACATATAGGCATACATCCTACTTAGGGATCATCCATTGTAGACATGGTTATTTTCCCATTCATATGCTTATATCACATATGCATTTAGGATATGGACTGAGATGTGGCACGAGGTCTTTGCCCTACAATTGTAATGATATTGTAGCACGAGGTCATTGCCATGTGATTGTGATGATATTGTTGCACGAGGACTTTGCTATGCTATTGTGATGATATTGTGGAACGAGGTCTTTGTTGTGCGATTATGATGATATTATGGCACGAGGTCTTTGCCGTACGATTATGATTATTGTTATGTATATGTGGCAAAATAAGGGTGGCATTCTTGGGTATGCACATGTGGCGCAATAAGGGTGTCATTTTTTTATTATACACGTGTGTAGGAATAAGGGTGGCATTCTTTATTATGCATATATGGTGGAATAAGGGTGAAATTTCAAGTGTTGATATCATGTGGTGGTATAAGGGTGGCATTCTCAATTATGCACATGAACTTTTTATGCTTGTCATGCATTTCACATTTTTTACAAATATTATCCATGTATATCATTTACATATGTTAGTTGACGCATTCTTCATATACAGTAGACTTGTTAGCTGGTTGGTGAACACTCGGAGGGCGTTAGATTGATTTTGAGAGTATTTCATCATCAGACGTCATCATGTTGAACTCATGCAAAGGCTACATAAACTTGCCATCTAGAAATTCATATAAAATTATTTCATTGTCCGATATAAACCCTTACGTCCTGGAATAAGTATTTGAGTACAAATTAGCTGGTGCATGTCTCCTTTACATGTGGAGTTGGTAAAACTGTATAGGTTTCAAATTGTTTATCGGAAAAGCATTATTATGATTTCTTCTTTAACTGTATACTTAAATTCTGATATTCGTTGTTCTATGACTGTTCTCTCTGGATATTTCTTAGTATTGTACATGTTATTGAGCTACGTAGGTTATGAAAAGTGAGTGTCTGTTGACTTAAAAACTTCGTCACTACTTCACCAAAGTTGTTCAAGATACTTACTGAGTACATAAAGTCAGTTGTACACATACAACACTTATGCACCTTGCGTGCAGATCTTGGAGATGAGTAGCTATGGAAGACGGAGCCTTACATTGAAGACGTACCAGCGTTCCAGATTCAAGCTACCTCTTGTTCATGGTAGTTTAGGACATCATTTTTGTTTATGTAAACTTCAAACATATATTGCATTCATTTTTCATATCAGTTTTGTAAATCTAAATTATAGTGGCTCATGACTTGTTCTACCAATAGTTGTATTGAATTCTTTTGTAGTCTTTATTTTAATATTGATGATTTCTCATTATACGTGTAACTTATGTTGTTTGGCTTACCTAGTGGGTTGAGTTAAGTACCATCACGACTTGGTGAGATTTTTGATCGTGACACCAGGATAATGAAATCTGCGGGAAAAATGAACTTCCCTACTCGTACCAGCACATCTTCAATAATTCTTTTAGGCACTGCTAATGACCAATCTGCTGGCTGTAGAGTTAGAGTAGTGGGCCTAGGTTCTCCCAAGTTTAGTTTCTATAACACTAACAGTGGCATCAAACTAATACTTGGCCCTATATCACATAGGGATCTACCAATATCATGTTTCCCAATGGCCAAGGGATTGTAAAACATCCAGGATCCTTCAGCTTTGTAGGAAGCTTACTTTGCACTCTCGCACTTCACTCCTCAGTAAGTGCAACTATTTCAAATTCTGCATGTCTTCGCATGTTAGCTGCACTGTCTCTAAGATACCTAGCATAATTAGGCACGTACTGCAACACTTCAACCAAAGGAAGATTCACCCGTACCTGTCACAAAATATCTAAAAACTTCTTATACTTAGCATCATCGTTATACTTCTGCAATTTTTTTGGAAAAGGTGGTGGTGGCCTTGCATCTATCTTTTGATTGTGTTCATCATCCTTCTTTTCTTCTTCTTTTACTGGCTTAACCACAACTCTTTTTCAGGTACAGACATTTTGGAGGGCAGCTCCTCTAATTCTCTTTCACTTCTCAGTTTGATTGCGCGCACTTGTTCTGTGGGGTTTTTCTTAGCATTACTTTGGAGAACTCTATCAGGTCTAACATTCTGATTAGAGGCTATTTGCCCAAATTGCTTCTCCAAATTTCATAAATATGTCCTGAGTTGTTGATTATCTAGCAAGATCTTCTTCATCAAATCATTCATAGTCTCCCTGCCTTTTGTGGTAAGTTGTAATTTCCTTGAAGTCGGTTATTGTTCTTATTACCACCCCATGAGAAGTTGGGATAGTTTGTCCAATTTGGATTATACCTATTCCCATATTGCACATTGTGGTTGACTGGACCTCTGCTTTGTTGCCCACATAATAAATGGATTCATAATTCAATAGACAATGGTTACTCGTGTGGCTTGCTCCATATATCTCACAACATGTAGACATTTGTTGCACATGTTGCATCGATGCGCTTGGCCCATCGCCAAATTAGTCACCTGATTTGTCAATGTGGCTATATCTATCCTCATAACTGAAATCTCATCTAGATCGAGTACATCTACTGCCCTTTGTTTTATCATTCTTCTCGGCTCTCCATCACCTTGAAAGTTATGATCACTCGTGGTGAAGTTGTTCAAGAGGATCTGAATTTCACGATAAGGTTTCTGCATGCAACTTCCTCCACATGCTGAGTCGAGATTCATATTTGAGGCCTCATCTAACCTATCAACAAAAGTGTGAACCAAAACCTCATCAGTATCATAATGATGTGGGCAATATCTGAGTAGCTTCTTCTATCTTTCCAAAGCTTGATGAAGAGTCTCGCTATCCTTTTGCTGAAACCCAAGAATTTGGCTCCTCGGTGACTTAGTCTTCTTTGTGGGGAAGAAATTAATCAAACTTTTCCTTGCTAGATCCTCCCACATGCGAATTGAATTAGATGGCTCCTTGTGCAACCATTCTTTGGCTTCCTCTTACAGAGAAAATAAATACAAAGTAAGTCTGACATAATCCTTGGAAACATTCATATAGTTGTAAGTATCCTTAATCTCCAAATTGCCTTGCGGACTGAATTAGCTCCACCATGTACTGGTTAAGCTAAAGGTGACCAGTAAAGTCAGGCTTTACGATAGCCTGAGTCATGTTTGCAAGATTAGGTTTTACGGCCTTAATCACCAGTCGCTCGTCATTTTCTGTCATCTCTACAGTTCTAGCTCTTGTTTCGTCCTCCCTCCTTAACTTATGCAAAAGTTTTTCAGGTTCAGGATCTTAACGAGGAAGGTCGTTCAAGCTTCCACTTATCTGTAGCATTCAATAATAACACATGTAGAAGCAGAAACTCAAAGAAAAAAAAAATTAAATCTTGCACAAATAATGAATAAAAGCGTAATTCAGAAAAGTAGCTAATTTCTAAATCTCCGGCAATGGTGCCAAAAACTTGTTGGCTCCAAACACACATGCAATTATACGCGGTCGACAAAAATTAAAGTGATAAGAAAGTATCTTTCCATCGAGCATTTATGATTAACTATTTCCTAACTAAACTATTTACGAGTTAATTGATCAAGCGGTTTTTCCGAAAATGGTTATGATTTATATAATAACTAAAATTACTACAAAACTAAGAAATAATCAAGTGAACACAAAGGCAATTAGAGCACACAAACACGTAGGAGCAAATTCAGTAAGATGGAGATATTACCGTGTTATGGGATTATTGAGTTTTCCTGTTGATTAAACTACTTGATCTATCTGATTTGTTGATTAACAGGGTTTATTACGCTCACGAAGTTCTTGCGACGCTTCACTCGCCTATTCAAGCCCACCTAATAGTATACGTCTATAAAATCAGAGTTAACTAGAATGTATGTATATTTCCTGTAGTAATAATAATAACCAAGTAAGGCAACTAGAATATGTCTATCCTAATCGCGAATCTATGCTCTGATGCCCGGATTCATGAACTTATTGTATTCAATCTAATATGTAATTTATAGTTCTCACTTTCATGTTCAACTACTGATTAGTAGATAGTATTTTACGGTTAGCTACATAGTGAAATAATTGAGTGCAAAATTGAATAAAAATAACTATATGATTAAATCAAGTAATATTGTCAACCGTCAAAAAATTGGTCAAGAATAACCCATAACCCCAGAACAAAGGCGGTTTTAGCCTCTCATGTTCCTAACAACAATAAAAATATTTTGTTTAAATCATAACCTACAAACACGAGATGAAGGATGGAAGAATAAATGAATATGTGTTCCGTTTTTGTTCCTAAGCCCTTGTCGCCTTCAAAATATGTCCAACCATTCTTAGACACTTTTAGGGAGTATTTATTGGCTAGGTTGGAAGTCTCCAAGTCCAAATCTCAAAAGGAAATAATTTCTTCTCGGACAGTGCAAACTGGAAAAAGCCTGGATAGGGGCGATGTAGGGACCTCGCCTAGCTTGGACTGGGGCAAGCTGGACCTCGCCTCTGGCTAAGACTTTTCACTGGCTACGCCAGGTCTGGGGCATGGAACCTCCTTGCCTTGCGTCGATTTCTCCTTTCATACTCTTTTCCTGTAATTTTAACATCCCTTTATGAAACATTCATTCCTCTTCGCATCCCAACTGTCCTACATATAAAACAACTCAATTAAGCTCAAAGGTCACACAATTTATCATCAAAGCACCAAATTATAAGGTACGAAATGCACTAAAAGTACAGAACTTTAGCCAAACATCAAGTTACACGGTGCAATGGTACATATTATTTATATTGGGATGGGGTTGCACATTGCAACAGTACTCGTAATTTAGATTGGGATTGATATGCGCGTCGCAACAGTAGTAGTTATTATTGGTATTGATATTGGGATCAGATTGCACGCCACAATAGATAAAAAGTCTTTTAGTTATTCATGGTTTTTGTTCTCCATTATGGTGTTGCGTTGTAAGGTTGTGTCGTGATATTTGTTCTTGCTTGTTATCTATTCTCTTATTTCATTTTATGACCTTACTCGTTTCTCTATATTACCATTGCTTTTCTGCTCATTGCTTATAGTATATTTCTTGTCATAGCCTCGTCACTATCTTGTTGAGATTAGGCTTGATATTTACATAGTACATGGGATCGATTATACTCATGCTACTGTTCCGCACTTCTTGTGTAGATCCCGGTAGTGGTCCCAGCGGTACTCAAAGATATGGTTACCTCGGACTATTTAGGAGACTTGAGGTAGTGCTATATGGCATTCGCAGACCCTGGGGGTCCCCTTCCTAACCCTATTTATTGTTTATTGTACTAGACAATATTGTATTTTCTTTGTCTTAGTAGATTTTGTATTTAGTACCCGTAATGGCTCATGTCTTGTGATACCAAATCTTGGGAGAGTTTTAAACAATGTTGGATTTTAGCCTTAACGTGTATTTATGAGATTTGGATATTTATATTTATTATCATGCTATTAACTATTAAACTTTGTTTGCTTATTGTTGCTAAATTTTAGCTTGCCTAGCAAGCGGTGTTAGGCGTCATCATAGTCACATGGTTGAGATTTTGGATCGTGACAAGTTGGTATCAGAGCACTAGATTGCAATGGTTTCACGAGTCACGAGTGTAAGGACCCGTAAAAATTTTAACCAAAAACTCGGAGTTTCATGGTACCAAGATAGGTTCAGACTTTTTGGATTGAACAGTACCCTACGGACTGAGAGAAAAATATTTCACAGAAGAACGCGATTCTGCGGCCCATTATGCGGCCGCATAATCACTCTGCGGACCGCATAATGGCCGCAGAGTGAAGTAGTAAGTTTGGCCAATTTGAGGTCAGTTTTGCGGTCGATTATGCGACTGCATAATCGATATGCGGACCGCATAACGATCGCATAATTCCTCTTGGGTTTCTACGGAGGAAGTTCTACGGTGCATTATGCGACCGCAGAATAAGTATGCAGACCACATACTGGTCGCATACCTGAGCCGAAAGTTTAGGCCACTGAGGGCTATTTCTGCGGTCACTTTGGGGACCGCATAACCATTATGCGGTCGCATATGCGACCGCAAACTTGTGTCGGGGCACCCATTTTCTTAATTTAAAACCCAATCCCCATTCCGTTAAAACACCCATTTAGTCTATTTTGAAGCTCATTTATGATATTTCTAGAGTGAGAGAGAGGGTTCTAGAGGGAGGGCTTAATTTTTCATTAAATTGATCTTCAACCATCACTTAAAGCTTGGGAAATACTCAAGTAGAGCACCAAATTCTTCATCCAAAAAGGTAAGAGTTCATCACCCCACCTCTTAATTTCAAACATAGCTATAATGGGGTACTAGGATGATACTTCATGGGTATGAGGGTAGTTTATCTTGCATGCATGTGTGATAAAGAGTGTGGGAAAAAAGTGAGTTAGAACCGTGAACGTTTTCCTAATTCTAAGTTCAATTTGTGTATTGCTAAAATAGATTGAGGTTACTAAAGGTTCAGGATAATTGTAGAGTCTAAAGAAGCAAAATTGAGGTATGTATGACTAACTATCTTCTTTCTAGAATCGAACTCCTGGTGTCCGAATAATTGGTATAAGTTCCGACTTGATCATACTAGAATTGTTTACCTTAGTGTGTTGGGCTGGAAGATTCATATTCCCTAATTGTTTTAGATGTTTACCATGTCATCATGCTACTTGAGAACGTTATTATGATTTTCCAAGTTCCTTCCCTTATATGTGAAATGCCTTATGTGATGGTACTTATCGACATAAATGATGATGTTATTTGAACGAATAAAAAGGGAAAGACATGAATTGTAAAATGTTCCCAAGTGCCAAGAACTACTTAATAAATGAGGCTGTTGTGCCATGTAACGAAAGAGGGGAAAGAAATGAGAATTGAGTGAACAATTGAAAGAGGTTATGTCTCAAGTGAGATGGCTTAGCCGATCAGGCTGAGATCGGATGCCATGTTGTACACATGGTGGCATTTGTGTTGGAATTATTGATTTATATTGTGGACGTGGATATGTCTCACTTGAGATGGCTTAGCCGGTCAGGCCGAGATCGGACTCCGTGTAAAATCACGGTGACATTGTAAGTTGTGGCTTTGGCACTAAAGGTTATTAATCTAAAAAGATGGAAAGATTGAATTGGAAACTATGTGATCCTTACTTGGTGTATCCTTTTATTTCTATGAAGTACTTATTGATTATTATGACTGCCTTCTCTTTGTTTCACTGTTCATTCTACTAAGATTGGTGTTTGCCTTACATATTAGTACTATTCGACAGTACTAATGTCCCTTTTGCCCGGGGCGCTACATCTTTGAATGGATGTAGGTGGTTCCATCGCAGATAGTGCCGATCGCAGATAGTGGTGCTCTCTTTCTCTCCTCACAGCAGTCTTGGTGAGCCTCATTTCTCCCAGGGGTCATGTAGTCCTTCTTTTGTATAAGTTTTCATATTTTGAGGTATAGTCGGGGCCTTGTTGCCGGCATTGTCATGTTGCTCTTTTGTACTCTTAGAGGCTCCGTAGACGTTTATGTGGGTCATGTATGTATGTTGGGG
The DNA here is from genome assembly GCF_000715075.1 of Nicotiana tabacum. Lineage (NCBI taxonomy): Eukaryota > Viridiplantae > Streptophyta > Magnoliopsida > Solanales > Solanaceae > Nicotiana > Nicotiana tabacum. The sequence continues at coordinate 117,847,637 of NC_134083.1, forward strand.
TAGTCGTTGGATCGAGTTGTATTTTGGAAACTCAACTATGGCATAATATATACAAGAAAAAATGAACTAGCAATGTTTATATATTTTTATAATTGATCTCTCCCCTGTTTTACAAATGGTGATGCGATCCCGTTTCGGATTATGAATGAGTCGGGTAGGGAAGGTCTAATAGTCTTGCTTGACCGGGTTCACTCGGTTGAGCGCCGGTCGTGCTCCCCGAGGTTGGTGCGTGACAACGAGCAAGCTTGGTTGAGTCTTGGGGATTGATACAAAGACATATGTACTTATCTTTGTGAGGCTATGCGGCTATAGGAAACTTCACTTTCTTTTATTCTTTATCGTGCAATATTTTTCCGTCCTACAGTTTAAACCTTTCTTCTCTTATTCTCTCACAGATAGTGAAGACACGTACTTCAGCGCAGCCAAGAAAGAACCGGATCCCTAAATTGCAACCACTACTAGGGGTAGGGGCATGGCAGAGGCAGAGCACAACGTATAGCACACGCGACATTACATATCGTCGAGCCTTAGCTAGCTCCAGAGGGTGAGAATCTAGTTCAGGTCGAGTCGGTTGGACCACCTAAGGTTCCTGAGGGGTTTATTCCGACCCAGTGCTTTGGGATGCCCTACTCCGCATCGTTGGCCTTATGGAGAGTATGGTTTAAGCCGGTGTGCTTCCTATGGCACCAACCATTCTCAGGCTAGGGGAGGAGTTTAGATTCTTACTACTCACACCTAAAGCAGATGGCCCATGGTTTTTACCCCCCAGGAGTGCTACCGGTTGAGGTGGTTCAGCTTGTTGTTGTTGCGTAGCCTGAGGTTAGGCCCGCTATGTCAGCTAATGAGCTGAAGATTGAGGAATGTCATATATAAGCCCGAGCTCTTGGGCCGGTTGGCCAAAGGGGCCGTGAAACTCAGTGGGTACGATATTGAATATCGACCCTGGACCGCCATTAAATCCAAACTTTTGGCAGACTTTTTAGCCGACTTCACGCCGGCCCTAATACTCGAGGTCGAAAGAAAGTTATTAATCAACTCAGGAACCTCCTCGGGCATCTGGACCCTCTTTACAGATGGCGCCTCGAACGCAAAAGTGTCCGGACTTGGCATCGTTTTGAAGCCACCGACAGGCAATTTAGTTAGAAAATCTATTAGGACTGTGAAATTGACTAACAACGAGGCTGAATATGTGGCCATGATTGCTGGTCTCAAACTAGCCATGATTGCTGGTCTCAGAGAAGAACGAATGCAAAGGTACCTTGATAAGTTACAGGTAACATTACATCAGATCAAAGAATGGACGTTGCAACACGTACCTCGGGATCAGAACAGTGAGGCCAATGCCCTTGCTAACTTAGGGTCATCGGTCGAGGACGACGAGTTCAACTTGGGGGCAATTGTAAAACTTATGAGATCGGTAGTAGAAGAAGGCCATGCCGAGATTAACTCAACGAGCCTAACTTGGGATTGGAGAATTAAATATATAGAATATCTGAAGACCGGAAAACTACCCTCGGATACAAAAAAATCAAGGGCCCTACATACAAAGGCAGCTGGGTTTAGCTTGTCCGAAGACGGAACCCTGTTCAGAAGAATATTCGATGGACCACTCGCAATATGTCTAGGACCAGGGGATGCCGACTACTGAATCGATATTGAAAAAGGACGCGAAGGAGTTCGTACGAAAATGTGATGAATGTCAAAGACAATCTACGACGATTCATCAGCCCGAGGAGCTGTTGCATTCGGTTTTGTCACCATGGTCGTTCATGAAGTGGGGAATGAATATCGTTGGCCCCCTTCCGTGGGCACCCGGTAAAGCTCAATTTATATTGTTTATAACTAACTATTTTTCTAAGTAGGTGGAAGCCCAGGCATACGAAAAGGTTAGGGAGAAGGAATTCATCGATTTTATTTGGGACCACATTATATGCCAGTTCGAAATGCCAGCCGAGATTGTGTGCAACAATGGGAAACAATTCATTGGCAGCAAAGTTAGCAAGTTTCTCGAAGATCATAAGATCAAAAGGATCCTATCAAAACTCTACCACCCTAGAGGGAACGGACAAGCAGTATCGACCAACAAAACCATACTCCAAAAACTCAAGATGAGGTTAACCGATGCCAAAGGAAAATGGAAGGAAATCCTGCCCGAAATCTTATAGGCATACCGTACAACCTCGATGTCCAGTACCGGGGCCACCCCGTTCTCACTGGATTATGGCGCCGAAGCTCTAATATCAGTCAAAGTCGGAGAACCAAGTCTCAGGTTCCCATATGCAACCAAGGAATCGAACGACGAGGCTTTGAACATGAGCCTAGATCTATTAGATGAAAGGCGCGAAGCAGCCCTTGTCCGGTTGGCCGCCCAAAAATAGCGGATCGAGAGATATTACAATCGAAGGGCCAACCATTGACACTTCAATGTCGGGGACTTAGTGTTAAGGAAGGTCACACCAAACACCCAGAACCCAAACGAAGGAAAGCTGGGGTCGAATTGGGAAGGACCTTATCAAATTATCGAGATCACCGGTAAAGGATCGTACAAGCTCGGAACAATAAACGGTGAGCAACTACCAAACAACGGGAACATAACTCACTTAAAGCGATACTACTGATAAGGTACAACCCCATTAATTTCCTTTTGTTTATTTACATTACGAACTAACACTTGCAGGCAATCATCAAAGAACGATACAATCTTTAGGCCTGAAAGCACACGCTGCACTCTTTTTCCCTTGAACGGGTTTTTTTCCAAATGGGTTTTCCGGCAAGGTTTTTAACGAGGCAACAGTAAATCATGCTAATTTAGAATTGAAGACCGGTTACGAACCAGTATTGAAGATCATGACAACATTATTCGAGGCCTCTCTATTCTCGGCCCCAAACACTGGGCGGCATCACCCTCGGATAATGACTTTAGTAAGGAAGGAAACTTTATGATTGAATGGACTCAGCTCAATCGATAGGATTTACTGTAAGGGACAAACGGTCAAATGAACTGTGCCCGCATAAACTATTCGAGCCCTAGCACAAAACTTGTACACATGTGTAACTATTACGCACAAGAATAAAAAGAAGTTTCTACCTTGCGGAAAAATATCTTGTCCCTTAAGAATTTCTCTTTTATCTTTTCCTCTTAAGGAATTTCTTACATTCGATCCCCTAAAGGTTTCGAGCCCAAGGGCCGCCTTTATCCGGGTTCAAACGATCACTCGCAATCGGGGGTTGTCGTCCAAAAACAAACTCGGACAGCTTGGGCTATTAGAGCTAGGGGGCACGAGACCTATTAGGCAGCGCCCGAACCCTAAAGTATAGGGCCATCCCCATTCGGGGACTGTTATCTTAGGCAAGCACAGATAACTCTGGGTAACAAGCCCACCTGGGGTAACAAGCCTACTGGCAAAGCCCACTAGGCAACCTTAAAGGCTACAGCCATATTAAAACGGCTCAGAGACGTCCGAGACCCGTAACAAAAAACAAGGCCTTCAAAATTTCATAATCGGTTTTAAAGGCTACCTTCGGCAAACTATAATCTAAAAAATCATAAGTACTTTGGGGAAAATTTTTATGGTCATACCGAACCCCCACGATGCCTTAAACAAAATAGTGTCAAAGGCAAGGCCTTTTCGAACCTCCGAACATGAACTAACTATTTTATGCTAAGGCATTTCGATCTTTGCAAACTTAAAGAATAAAGTAAAGGAAAACAAAATTCTTAAACTGTCGAAGGGAAAAGCAAGCCTTGTATATTATATACAGTCTTTACAAAGGCCAACCGGCCTTAGCAAAAATACAAAAGTACACAAGTACAAAAAAATAAAATAGCAAAAATTTTCTACAAAGGCGTCTAAATAGCCTGCTCGTCTCCACCCCCATTTCCATCAGAACCCTCAGAGTCTTCTTCTACTTCATCTTTTTCTTGGGGAGTAGGCAAACTTCTTGGCCTCGGCCTCGAGCCCCTTAACGGCTTCGATCTCGGCTGATAGATCGAAACCCCGAACATGAATCTCCTTGAGGGCCTCTCTTCGCGACTGCCGCTTCTCATAATCAAAAATGTCTTTCAAGCGGTCCTGGGCCACCTCAGCATCAGCCATATATTGGGCCACCATCTCGTTGGTGTCGGCTTTAACCACCACGATTGCCGACTTGGCATTTCAGGATCTTTGGCCATAATTTCTCGCTCAGATGCGGCCGAGCTCAGCTGAGACTGGATCTCTTCAACCTTTTTGGCATGCACCTCGACCTTTTCTTTTGCTGCTCGAATTTGAGCCTCAGCTAAAGCCAGCTGCGCCCGAGTAGTCTCCTTTTTTGAGGCCAGGCGGTGCATCCTAACCCTCCATTCGTCGGTCTCGGCCTTGACAACATCCATCTCAGCTCGCAATTGATCGACTCGATCAATTTTTTGTTGGACCTGCGGATTCTGACTGTTGGTCACGAAGTCTAGTTCATCATCACTAACCTCAAAGACTTTTACCTCTTCCACCAGAACGACACGTTCTTTCTGAGCCGCGTCCAACTCCGCCCGAAGACTCTTAGCCTCTTCCTCGCGTTGCTCAGTGAGAAGTTTATACATATCTCTCTTCTTGATAAGATCTTTGGCTTCGGCCTCGAGGAGACTCAGCTCTTCTTGATATAGGAGGTAAGTCTCGTGGTGAAGCACCGAGGCCTGCGAATACAAGGAAAAATATTAAGATTATTAATTAACCAAAGCTGGAAAATGATAAGGTTTGGCAACACCTTACCCGATTCAATGCATGTTGTGCTTCGTTGAACAAGCATGGAGATTCCACTTCGTTCATCTTTGCCTTGTGTTCTCTAGTCTCCAGGCACCAGAGGTAACTAGCTACCCCAACAGGTGTGGAAAGGACCCGGGCATCCTCCGATCTAGGCGTAAGGAAGAGGAGTTAGTGTCTGAGCAGCTACAACTCTTGAGAAAACAAATGAAGAACCTCCAAGTCACTTGGGGAAGTGAAAGTTTGGACTATGAGGATCTGCGTATCCATCCGGATGTGGATATGCCAGTCGGGTATAAGCCTCTAAAGTTCGATATCTTTGACGGGACGGGTGATCCCCACGCACATTTAAGGGCATATTGTGACAAGTTAGTTGGAATGGGAAGGAACAAGAAGCTGATAATGAAGTTGTTCATAAGGAGCCTGACGAGAGAAACACTTACCTGTATACTTGACCTCTTTGGACCCCCTCATTTGAACGCTCCATCGCCACTTGAGCTTCACCGAACATTGAGTCCACGAATTTAGGCGATCCCATTATATTGATGACACCGGGAAGAGTAGAACTAGCATCTTGAGGGTTCTCGACCCTCACTGATGCATCGACCTCTTGAGTTTGGGAGGGATTGGCCTCTATCGTCCCCCATTTGGTTGATGCTCGTTCTTCAGGGACCGATGGCTCCCGGGAAACTAAAATTTCATACTCTCCCTGAGCCGGTAGAGGGAGTCCGAATCAAGTATTCGGGAGCTGGAGATTTATTTTGGCTTGCGGATCAGCCTCCTCCTTGGTTTCTTTTTCTCCGAGCTCAGAGAACTCGGAGCCCTTTTTCTCTTCACCCTATTTCGGAGCAGGGGACTCACTAGGGAAATCATCACTACCGGATGGGGGCCTCATTTGGACATCCTTGGGTAAACCTGCAAAAAGAAATAAAACAAGGACTTAATGATCCAAAAGGGAAATGAAATATTACTCATGAAAGAGATCTCACCTTGCGAATAGGCCTCCCATCGGCCCTTTGAATGCTCGCGCCACAAGCGCTCAAAATAAGGCCTTTGTAATACGATGTCGTTGACCCACTACTTGAGTCGAGGAATTGCGTTCGGCATTCGAGCAACAACTGCACCGTCATAGAACACCGATAAGAAGGAAGGAAAAAGGCGATAAATAAAATCTTTGAAGCAAAATTATATACTTACATGACATGTTCCACTTCTCAAATAACGGCATGTGCTCGGACGAAACGGCCTAGCCAACCTCGATCCCTATCTTTATTGATATTCAAGAACGGGGCCATACTGGTCCGACGGGCGAGCTTGATCTGTCCCGACGGTAGATTCGGGTACTGTATAAATGCATGAGGTGGTCGATAGTGAAAGGACACCCTTCGATCTTGCTTACAAAGAAACGAATGAGGATTACTATCCTCCAAAAAGATGGGTGAATCTGACCGAGGGTTACCTTATATCTTTTGCAAAAGTCGATGATAACCGGGGTCTAAGGGGCCAGCGTGAAGGGATAAGTGTAAATACTTCAAAATCCCTCGACGTGGGTGGTGATGGCTTTGTCAGGTTCGGGAACCACAATTTGTTTTTCGACCAGTTACAATCCTTTTTGACTTCGGAGAGAATATCCTCGGTGATCGAGCAGATGTACCTCGAGGCATCCTCGCACCGGCCTGGTACGTAGGATAGCTTTTCGATCTTAAAATTAGCGTTGACCGGACATCCCCCTGGATGAATTTTTTTAGAAGAGGTTCCGGTGTTGGTTCCTTGACAGCAGTACGCGAAACGGTCTCTTCGGTGTCCAACCACAAAGTAGAAGGAGTTTCTTTTTGGGTAACGGATTTTGAAGTCTTCGCCATTTCTTTGAAAATGGAGGAAAACGAGGAAGTTACAAGAGTACACTTGATTGTTTGGGATGAAGACGGAACAAAAGTTCTGATAAAAAAATCTCATATAACTGAAATATAAGTGCCTGAAAATATTAAGATTTCCATGGTACGAGAGCAGAAGATTTGAATATAAAGTTTGAATGAGCAAGTGAGGGGGTATTTATAGGTTTTCAACGACAGTTCGTATCCAGGAGTGGCAGACCAGCAACTGAGAAACATTTAATGCCATAAAGACTTGACTAACGAGACGTTTCGACTATTTTGTCATTTTTGTCGTGTGGTGTCGAAGAAGGAATCAGAAGCTCATGTCATTTATCGTCGTCTACTCTCCAAAAAATGAGAGGACTATCTGTATACGGTCGAAATCGAGCTCGCCTACGACATGGAAGGTTATGCTCGGAACATGACGACCAAAGACTAATGATCGACCCCGAGTCCCATCATACTAGAACCCTGGGTCAGAATGCCTGCCTTCGAGAACATTGAGTCCGTAATCCTAGAGTCGACCTTAGCCCCGATCGAGCTCGATGAAACATTGTTAGCACAACAAACACAAGACCGAAATATCTGTGATCGGTCAGATATATCGGTGGGAATCTCAGTGCGTATCATTAAGGAATCGATAATCAGCTAATCAAGGGATTTTTTTCTTTTATAGAATTGTACCTAAAGTAGGACTCATATACTATATAAAGGGGGGGGGGGTCTGATAATTTATTGAATATATTGTAACACGCATCCCAAAGTAATACATTGTTAATATTTCTCTTTAAGCTCTTGTTCTTATGTATCCTAACACTGATTGAAGCGTACCTAGCTCGAGGGTGGCTAACATTCCAAGGTCGATACTCTTCAATTCGTGTGGTTTGCATTTACCTGGTCATTATTTATTTCAATTGCGATCTAATTTATCATTTTATATCAACTTAGTCCACGTATCCTTAAAACCACTTACAAATTAAATTATTATCCGATTTTGAGGGTATAAACAACATGACTATACATAAGGCTAGTTCAGTTTTACAGTTACCTGATTGGGGCAATATAGCCCATAACACCAGACATGTACCAGTTTAGATAAGTTGTTCAATTTTAGCAGTGTTTCAGCTTAAAGTTCGGTTCAGTTCCAGATCACTTGCTATTTTAGACTCTTGTTTAGCTTTCAACTTATATTCAGATGTCCATCTTATAGTCATACTTTAGTATTCTTTAAATATGCATTCCACCCTACAAACTATGTACATATCGTACTCACGTCCTTTCCGGAGCGCTGCGTTTCATGTCATGCAGGTATAGATAAATCAGCCTTTGAGCCACATCAGTAGGCCATCCACCAGCTGTTGGAGTCACTCCACATACTCCTGGAGTTACTTATCTTTTGGTATGTGAACACTTAACTAGTTTGGGTATGACGGGGCCCTATTCCGTCTAGTACTTTTTCAGTTCAGCACTCCTAGAGGCTTATAGATATGCACCTGAACAGTTAGTATATTTCTATATGTCAACTTGTGTTAGCCTTATCAGCTTTCCAGGTTGTACAGTTCTTATCAGCTATGCTTATTCTTGTTCAGTTTATCCATTTATATTGTTGATTAGTAGATTATCAATAAGTTTAGTGATTATCGGCACTTAGTGTCGGTTATTCGTCACGGCCCTAGGCTGGGTCATGACAAACATGGTATTAGAGCAGTTCTGTCCTAGGGTGTCTACAGACCGTGTCTAGTGGAGTCTTGTTTATGGGTGTATTGCGCGCTACACTTATAAACAGGAGGCTACAGGGCATTATAGGATGGTTGTCAATCCATCTTCTCTAGATCGTGTGATAGATATATGTTATAAGAATTCAGCCTTCTGCCAAAATGTTTTTTTATATATGGCGATGTTGCCGAAGAGACCCACAGCTGCCCAAAAGGGCAAAGCCATTGCTGGCCAGGGTAGTATCAGAGTACTCCCTGAGTTAGATAAGCAAGAATAGTCGAGACATGAGATTCCGTCTGGAGCTTCACAGGATCCGTCTATTCAGGGAGAGGTTAGGGGTGCTCCAGCTACCGCACCTCTAGCTCCTCACCACGACAATATGAGGGAGGCCATCCGATAGTTTACTAGCATTGCAGCTACTTTGGCCAGACGGCAACACATATCCTAAGGGTGAAGATACAGGTTCTAGGATTTGGAATTTCCTCAGATTAGAGCATCCACATAGTGAGTTAGTTGATTTGGCTTCATATAGATTACATGATCTAGTAGCAGGTTGGTATACCACGTGGGTGATATCTAGGGGAGTAAATGTTGCTCCCGCTACATGGCGAGAGTTCTCAGAGGCATTCCTCTGCCATTACTTACCTACAAAGACACGTAAAGCATGATTAAATCAGTTCATGACACTGAAACGGGGGGGGGGGGGAATGAGTGTTGTAGAATACAACCTCTGCTTTAATTCTTTGGTGAGGTTTGCTCCTGCAGTTGTATCAGACATGGAGGACAGGGTACACAGGTATATAACGGGACTTGGTCCTCGCTTAATATATGAGTATATGACCATATCTATGCAGTCGGGTTTGCACATTGCATGTACTCATGCATTTGCCTTTGCACTTGAAGAAAGGAAACAGAAGCAGAGGGCATACCGTGATAGAATATCAAGCAAGAAAGGCAGATTTTCAGGTTCGTTTGGTGAGACATCTGGTGCTAGTAGCCATCAGAGTGTCAGGTACCAACCAGCTAGTAGTCCTTCATGATTTCAGGGACCGAGATCCGATCGACCCCCGCAGTCTATAGATTGTCAGGGTGGTTCACTTTACCCTGGGTGTTCTGACTGTGATAGATACAATTTGGGCCGATGCCAGTTACGTGTATATGCATGTTATGTTTGTGGTAAGTAAGGTAATTTTATGAGAAATTGCCCGTCTAGGGGTGGTAGTGGTGCAACTCAGCCAACGAAATCAGTTGCAGCTTCTTCAGCACCAGTACGCCCGCAAGGGCAAGTTCCCCAGACACCAGCGAGCCGTGGTAGAGGCTGAGGCGGAGCTCCTACTACAGGCGGTCCCTAGAATCGCACATACGCTCTGGTTGGTCGTAAGAACTGGGAGGCTTCACCAGACTTTGTTACAGGTACTTTATCAATGAATTCTCATAATAGTTTGTGTTGATAGATCCTGGTTCTACACTATCATATAAATCATGTTCGAGACACAGAGAAGGGAATGCCGACTCTTGTATCAGTTCCAGTAGAGAATGAGTTCCCTCACGTATTTCCAAATGAGCTTCCAGGTCTTCCTCCAAACTAGGAAATTAACTTTCCCATTGATATAGTGTGGGGTATGCAACCCGTATCTATTCCTCATTACATGGTGGCACCAGCAGAATTAAAGGAACTTAAGGAGCAATTAAAAGATCCCTTAGATAAGGGTTTCTCTAAACCCAGCACGTCTCCTTGGGGAGCACTAGTCTTATTTGTGAAAAAGAAAGATTCCCATACGTATGTGCATATATTATAGATAGCTGAACTAGGTTACAATCAAGAACAAATATCCCATTTGTTGAATTGATGACTTATTCGACCAGCTTCAGGGTGCCAAGAGCTTCTCGAAGATAGACTTGAGATTAGGCTACTATCGGGTTAAGTCAGAGAGCGTGACAGCCTATGGATTCTAGGTACCGAGAGGTCCAGATAAGAGAGTAAAAATGAGTTAGAGGCGACGAGATGTATAGCTTGATATTCTAGAATAACATAAGAAAATATATGGTGCTAGCATGTTAAAGGAAGGTTGCGAGTAGTATAAATAGATATGTGTAGGTCGCAAGCTATAGTATGGTAGAGCGACAAGGTTTTAGGTAGATAAGAGTAAAGATAAAAAAAGGTGAGTGAGAAAGGTGATGAGAATAGGTAAAGCCTCGGGATTAAGCCCATCAAAATAAGAGAGTTGATGGTTTCCACAATTATAGCCTGAATGAACTTCGAGGAGTTTAAGAGTAGGAGAATTTAGAAGGGATGGAATGCTACCCTGGTAGTAAAATAATAGTGTAATTGTGATAAATGATAAGAGGATGATGTTTAGGCCTTCGATTGAGTAATGATTCAAAGAGAAGGGATTTCATGAATTGAACGGGATTAGACTACCCCCATAAGATGAATCACATTGAGATGCTTTAAAATATGGTTATTGAAGTGTAGTATCATCCCTAGGTGGATCGAGCAAATAACTTCAGATGTTCTCCAATGAGATACGAGCCCTAGTGATAATGTATTACGTAAGAGGTTTTAAGTTATCAGTGGTAGATTATAGGTCTACATAAAGGTGAATCAACAATAGATGGATAAAAGTTCAAAAGTATGAGATGAGATTAGGCTGTCATTCTTAAGACGAACAAAATAAGGAAGCATTAAAGACTTAGATTTTGACATAAAGGATAAGCAAGGAGAGAGTAACCTAGGGTTGGGTAGCAGACCTCAGTAATAATAAACTTAAGTAACTGTTATGGTATAGTATAATCTACCTACATGCAGTAATGCCATAAAGATAGGTAACCAAGGCTATGAAACAAAATATAGCAATAGTCGTAAGTTCGACAAAGTACCAACCGATGAACATCAGTACACATATAGATGCATAGAGTTATGTATATGTTCACAAAATGAGATGAAAAAAGAGAAAAGAGTCTCATAGGTGCACCTACAAGGACATAATTGTAGGTTATGATATTAATAAGCACATCAGTCACCAATCAAAGACGAATGTTCCAAATGGGGGAATGATGTTACATCCCATGTTTTCATACGTCGTAAGTTAGTTGATGTATACTCAGAAATTAGATCATCTTTAAAAGTACATAAAGTAAGTGAATCATATTACCTTGGAGGTTACAAATATTTAAGATCATTAACTGCAAGTACCAAGAGGGTTGGAAGGTTTAGAAGCTAAACATATCGAAGAAAATAAGTTTCGTCGAAAGTCGGCAAGTTAGGAATGTTACAATCCTTACTTTTGGGATGATACTAGGGTGATTAACATGATAAGGAGGTTATTTTATGAGGTATTTTAGTCGTATTATTGTCAAGTCAAACGAGTTATGAAACAAGAGTCGACAAAAGTTGTCGAACGTTACGTTCATAATTTTATTTAAAATTTAGGTCTAATGTTACTAGATTTTATCTTAATGTAACTAAAATTGTGGGGTGATCCACATACCAAATTGAATATCTACAAGTCTAGTTTCCAATGCATTAAACCATTTGTCAATACGACATTGGAGTGGAGCGATATTCACATTTTTGCGAGACTGCGCAAGTAGCTCTCTTTGGGACCCACAAGGTCTGTTGAGGGTTATCTTGATATATAAAGTTGTAGCCTTCATCTATAAGCCTTATTTCAACACAAATCAGACCCAAGAACTCTCTCTAGACAACCTGAACACATACTTAGGGTTTTAAACTAATTCCATTATCTGCAACGCAAAATCGAGAGGCAAACACATCAACGTGATCCTTACGGTATAGGTAAGTCTTTACCGTCCACCTTTCTCCTAATAATTCGATTTTTGGAAAGAGCTTCGTGGATAAGCAATATTGTAACCTCTGTATTTTAGATATACAAGCATAAGGAAGGGTGTGGGTTAAACGGAACAGGGTTGGATGCTAGAACACAAGAAGTATGTAGGGTTTTCGTTTCATTTTCGGCATGATTTGGTTTAGCTATATTCTAGCCTTTCATCTTGATGTTTTAAATGTTGTTAAAGGGAAATATCAGCATGTATTGTATCCTTGTATATTATTCAATTCTATATGTGAATTATGGAAGAAAATAGTTTAGGTTGGAACTTCAAAAAATAATAAAAACAAAAGGGCAAATCGCCAATTTGGCCTATGCCATCCGGACTTACGTTTGTTCCATTCCTTTGATGTTTTTATGTATAATTAACCCCCTTATGATCCTAATAGATTCATTTAAGATTATATAAGCTTATGATTCATGTGTTTATACTAAGATTATTTCTAAATCATATTTACACTTTTATGTCACAAGTTACCCACTATGAGTCGACATTACATTCACAATTTCATTTTGTCGATCGTTTGACACTACTGTGGATAAGTGTATCTCCTTTAGTTTAATGTTATGATCTTGGCACCTATCCATTACCATGTATATTGTTGAGCTTGCTGTTGTTTTTGGGGATCATCCTATTTTAGGGGAAGCTCAGCCAAATTTTTTGGAAATTTAAGGAGTTTGACAAATCTTGAGTTCCTTGGTTCTAAATTAATTATAGAGTGATACAAATGAGTTAATTAACATTAGTATTTCATGTACGTACTCAGTCTCTCCCTAAAATGGGGATAGGCTCCTTCTTCCAACTTATGGACGACGAGCGTCAGATTATGTTTGTGATTCCGTTGATGGTTTCCTTCATGATCTCTTGAGTCCATATGATGTTGCCACATGTGTTATGCCTCATAAATGCTTACATTTATTATGATGGGGGATATAGCCCGTAACACCAGCGGGGCCTATTGAATATATGTTGCGGGAGATAGCCTATATACAGTTTGCAATGCATGACTATACATGGGGCTAGTTCAGTTTTACAGTTACCTGATTTGGGGGATATAGCCCAAACACCAGACAGGTACCAGTTTAGATAGTTGATCAGTTTCAGCACAGTTTCAGCTTAAACTTCGGATAAGTTCCAGATCAGTTGCTAGGTCAGACTCTTGTTTATCTTTCAACTTATATTCTGCTTTCCATCCTACAGTCATACAAGTATGCTTTGCATATGCTTTCTACCCTACATACTTTGTACATATCATACTCTCGTCCCTTCCGGGGCACTGCGTTTCATGCCACACAAGTACAGATATATCAGCGTTTGAGCCACACTAGTAGGCCATCAACCAGTTGTTGGAGTCACTCCGCTTACTCCCGGAGTTACTTATCTTTTGGGATGTGTACCGTCCGCTAGTTTGGTTATGACGGGGCCTTGTTCCATCTAGTACTTTTTCAGTTCTGCACTTCTAGAGGCATGTAGATATGCACATGTGCATTTAGTATGTTTTTATATATCATCTTCTTTTAGCCTTCTTGGCTTTCCAGATTGTACAGTTCTTATCAGCTATGCTTATGCTTGTTGAGTTTATTCGTTTATATTCATGATTAGTAGATTATCAATAAGTTGATCGATATTAGTGTTGGTTATCCGTCGCGGGCAGGGTCGTGACAAATTAAATGATAAAAAAAAAAGATGGAATCATGAAATGCAACCAAATCCGAGTCAAGAACACTTACCCTAATCCAACACGTGAAAATCCCCTACAAAATCGCCCAAATCCGAGTTGTCTTACTCAAAAAGTGACAATATAACAAAAACACTCGAAATAGAGTAAATATAAGTCTACCGAGGTGTTCCTCTTACACGATCGTGGAACATGCTTCGCGATCCCGAAGCACAAAAATATAAGCTTCCAAAAATCTCTTCGCGAACGCGTATGTTCAGTCGCGAATGCGACCCACACATCTCTTGCACAATTTGCGAACGTGTTGCCTCCCACGCGAAAGCGAATAACAAATCTCCTTATGCCCCTTCAGCTCCATCTCTACGCAATCACGACATAAGGGACGTGAACGCGAAGACCATCATTCCCCAGGCATCGCGAAAGTGGCGACCAACTCGTGATTACGATGAGTAAAACCTTTGTCACCACAGATACACATCGCGATCGCGTTCATCCTCACGCAAATGCGATGATTTGCAAAACAACAGAAAACTAGCAGCTCAAAAACATGATGAAATGGCCCATAGCCCGTCTGAAACACACCTGAGGCCCCCGGGACTCCGTCCAAACATATCAACAAGTTCCATGACATAATTCAGACCTGCTCGAGGCCTCAAATCACAACGAAAAACATCAAAACTACAAATCACACCTCATGTCATGCCTAATGAACTCATGAATTTTCAACTTCTACAACTCGTGCAAATCATATCAAACCAACACGGAATGACCTTAAATTTTGCATGCAAGTCCCAAATGATACATCAGAGCTATACCAATTTTCGGAATCACAATTCGAATCCGAATCCGATATCAATAAAGTCAATTCCCGATCAAACCTCTAAATCTTCCAATCCTTCAGCTTTCCAAATTTTGACAAAATGCATTACTTCAACCTACGAACCTCCAAATCATTTGAAAATCGAATCCGACCATACACGCAAGTCATAATACACAATACGAAGCTACTCAAAACCTTAAACGATCAAACATGATGCTAATTCTCAATACGACTTCCAGTCAATAACCCACTCTTATTGTCATTTTACCTTCACAAACATTAATAATGCCTCGGCACGTGGATAACAATGGATGCCCAAAAAAATGGGACTTCCTAATCAGGCCCATAGTCCAAGATAATGAAATCAGCATTGAATATGAAAGAACCCACTTGGACTAACACATGTTTAATCACCCCTTCTGAACTAGCAAGGGAGAGATCCACCAACTGTAAAATCACTATAGTTGTCGCAGCTCGCCTAGCCCCAACTGCTTGAACACAGATAGCGGCATCAATTCGACGCTTGCTCTAAGATCACACAAGGCTCTCCTGACTGTGTGCTTACCAATCAAAATCTGGATAGTGAGACTACCTGGATTCTTCAACTTCTGAGGTAGCTTGCTTTGAATTCTTGAACTACATTTTTTAGTGAGTGCCACACTCTCGTACGCGGCTAACCTTCTCTTATTTGCCACTATGTCTTTGATATATTTTGCATATTTGGGCACTTTTTGTAATATGTCTACTAGCGAAATATTAATTTGCACGTGCTTCAACATATCAAGGAACTTCTTGTAAGAAGCATTATCCTTCACTTTATGCAATCTTTGAGGGAACAGAGGGGGTGGCTTCAAATTATTGGTTGTTGTTGCTTTGCAACCACCTCTTCAACTGGCTTCTCTGAATACTTTACAGTTTCTACTTATACTTCTGTGGTGGCCTATTTTTTCATTAAAAGTCACTTGCTTTCTCTTCTTCGATGGGACTTCTTCTAATTGTCTCCCATTCCTCAGTGATACAATATTAACACGAGCATTGCGATTAGCCTCAGTTTCACTTGGAAGGTCCCCAACTGGCCGAGTACTTTGGGCACTGGCAAGTTGCCCCATTTGTCTCTCTAAATTTTGAATGGTTACTAAGTATGTTGTTGCTTGGGCTTGCTGGTCAGCCATCAATTTCTTTAGCATCTCCTCAATATGGCTCATTGATTTTGTTGGTTGTTCAGTCTGTAGTGGTCTATATTGTTGTTGGGGATTTTGTGGCCTGTAGTGATTATGAGTACCTTGATTTCCACCCCAAGAAAAGTTTGGGTGGTTTCTCCTATTTGGATTGTAAATGTTCCCATATTTATTTTTCTGGCCTCGATTTGCATTACCCACAAAGATACGAACACTGGATTTGATGGGCATAGATCACTTATATGACCCTCTCCACATACTTCATAGAATGCTTGAACCTGATGCACTCGCTGAGCTTGCTGCTTATTGATAACCAGGGTCATCTTATTGACTTGGTTGGCCAATGTGGCAACCTGTGCTGATAATACAGAAACATCATCTAACTCAAGGACCCATGTGAATCTGTGAACTGGTTGTCTGCCGATCTATCCTTGCCAATTAGGATTACTTTTGGATAATTTGTTATAAAACATATAGATTTGATCTCTGGGTGTAGCCCTTCTATAAAGGTATGATCGAACACTTCATTAGTTTTGTTGTGACGAGGACAATCCCGAAGCAACCCCTTGAACCTCTCCCAAGCTGAATATAAGGAATCACCCGCCTTCTGTTTAAAGGTTACTATTTCACTTATGATCTTTGCAGTTTTGCCTGAGGATAAGAACTATGCCAAAAATGTTGCTAGCCATATCATTCCATGATGTAATAGAGTTAGGAGGTTCCGCCTTCAACCATCTATTTGCTTCGCCCAACATAGAGTACAGAAATAGCGTGAGCCTCACATTGTCCGGAGTGACTCCATTAGTGATATAAGTATCACTAATCTCAATGAAATTCATAATGTGTTACTTTGGATCCTCATGTAGAAGACCGATAAATTGCCCGTTTACGTGTAACAACTAAATCATGCTCTATTTCAACTCAAAGTGCCCAGATATTTTGGGCTTCATGATACTGGAGGTGACATTAGCAATGCTAGGCATCACCACCTCGTGAAGCTCCATGTGTTTCTTGTCGTCCCTTGCTTCTCTCAACCTCTTGTGCAATGTTCTCTCAGGTTCGGGGTCGATGCCTTGAAGTATATCTTGGCGCCTGATCCTTTGCATTCAAACAAAGTTCATGAGAGTAGAGGAACCAATAAGAAACATTAGACTTGACAAAATAGACAACAAAAGTAAAAGCTAGTAAAGTAATCAATATTCAAGTACCCGACAACGT
Source organism: Nicotiana tabacum (assembly GCF_000715075.1). Classification (NCBI taxonomy): domain Eukaryota; kingdom Viridiplantae; phylum Streptophyta; class Magnoliopsida; order Solanales; family Solanaceae; genus Nicotiana; species Nicotiana tabacum. The sequence goes on from NC_134083.1 coordinate 117,864,709, forward strand.
CACCAAAAAGTTGTTGCTCCCAAATACACACTCAAGTATATGTGGTTGTATAAGTAATACAATTATAAATAGAGTATCGAACCCATAAAGACTTGTGTTAACTACCCATTAATTTCACTCAAATTGTTATTCAGTCGACTCAACCAGAGTTGGATGGTGTGGTTATAGCTAAGCAGCGAATGTAGCAATTAACTAGTTAAGAAAGTTGATATGGTTGTTGAGAATTCAGTAGAGATAAACAGTCCAGGGTTGTGATCGATTCACCAATCCTATTGTGTTCTAATTAACTCTCCTTTTCATGCATTTCGATTATGGTTTCTAATTAATCGAGTAATTGCTCTCGTAGTATTCTCCTGAATTACTACTTGCCTATTCAAATAGATTAATGCCTATATTTCTATGAAATCAATCCATCAAGAATGCATTAAGATTCCAATATTAAATTAAGCATGGTGATTAGGTATATTCCTATCCTAGCCAAAAAATCCACCCCATCTTAGAGTTAAGATCATGCCCTCTCTAATTCCCTTCTAATCTAGACGTGGTTTTCCCAAGCATAGCATAGATAGTAAATTAAACTTAACTGTTGGCCAGACAATCAAGCAATTATTTACAGAATTGAAGAAACAACCATATATTAGCGAACTATAATCATGGAAAAGTCAATTTAGAAGAACAATATTCATGGCTAAATCAAAAACCCATAACTAATGGGTCTTAGCTACTCATGATAATGTTAGAAAATTTTCACAAGTGTTTGAAAATACTAAGAAAGATGAACAAAAACTAAGAATCCTTGCTCCCGAGTGTTCCGTGCTTGTGTTTTCCTCTCAAGCGAAGCATACGGTGCATTTGCGACATTCCTCAAGGATGTCAAGTGCCACAATTGTGAGTCCTTTTTCGCATTTGCGAGGGTTTGCTATTGTGAACCTAGGGTCATAATTGCGACTTCTGCACTTGAAAAAAAAGGCTAGGAATATGGGATTTTGTCTCATTTTTTATATTTTGAAACCCTAGACTCGGTAGGTGTCACGATCCTATTTTCCCTCCGTAGGAGGTCGTGATGGCACCTAGTCTCTACGACTAGGTAAGCCTAATGTTTGACAGTAATTAAACAAATATAAATAAAAAAATTATTAATCCAATTTGCTAAATTCATATAAGTACTAAAAAGCAAAATCTCAACCATAAAGAGTACAAGAAATGTGGAACAAAGTCATAAGCACTATGGAATAACTAAAACAACTGATACATCGTTGTTTGCGAGAAGATACAACAATAACTGATATTAAGGGAAGGGGACTCTGAGGCCTGCGGACGCCGAGCAGGCATACATTGAAGTCTCCGGTAAAAGCAGCTAGTAGAAAATCTCTATCGACCGACTGGTAGGATGTACCTGAATCTGCACAAAAAGATGTGCAGAAGCATAGTATGAGTATAACGGTACCCAATAAGCCTAACTTCAGTAGAGTAGTGACGAGACGATGTCAAGACACCTACTAGGATATGAAATAGACAGTATAAAATGAAATACGGATATAAAATAGAAAGTAAGAAAGCGACTAATACGAAATAAGATGATACCATGATCTAATACAAGAAAATCAGCAGTAGAAATAGCAAAAAAGAAGCAACTAAAGGACTATAATGATCATGTACGGACAAACACTGATAGAACAATAAGGAATAAAACAACAAATATATTTCAACCAAAACACTTTGCAACGTTAAATAAACAACAAGAATCACATCGAGGTACTGCCTCGTGTATAATGAAATCAAACCGAGATACCGCCTCGTATAATCAAGAATCACAACCAAGGTACCGCTGTATTTGCTTTTCTAAATTTCAATCATAATCTTTTCTTATATCACCGTGCGAGCCTTAAATTTAAAAATAGGTTTTGAAAACAGTTTTTCCGAAATAGCTACATGCACTTTAGCCCACCTTATGACGTTGCGTGGCTTCACGTAGTTCCCCAACAAGCAATCATACACACAAGTCCCACCTTATATCGCCACATGCACATCAACCCAAGCCTAATACCGCCACATGCGCATCAATATCATATTACAATAACAACTCGCACAACAAGTGCCCGCATATCACAGCTTTCCAACAACAATAATATCAATATTTCCACAACAATAGCCCATAGTTCCACTACAACGTATACAAGAATCTCAACAACAATAATGTATGAAAAATACTCAGCACGATGGATGTTTCAACAATAACCAACATTGCCTCAACGTATTAACAACTTTCACAACCCCAATACCAAATAACTCAACAATAAGAAAATAATGTATAACCACGATATTAGATAAGACTAACTCACTGTAGAGAAAATAATCTTTAACGATGAATCTCAAATAATGGAAGTCAAAAAGTAAAGGGGAAACATGAGAAACTAATTCAAACAATGATAATTAACAATGAAGAGATAACATGTAACAATCTAGGGGACAACAAGTTCAACTAAAGCATGTGAGCAATTTAGCAAGTAGGAAGTAGGACAAATACTAAATAAGTCAACTAAGGTATTTAAGGATAATCTTAAACAATCAAGGATGATTTGAGTTTGAGAATTTAGAACATAATATTCCGAAAAATTCAAAATTCGAGTCCAAATCGACTTTCAAAACTCAATTTCTTATTTTTTTCCAAAAAATTGACAAAGTATCACAAAATTCTACTTTGATTCACATGATTTTGATGTTAAAATCTAACATATGTTGATGGAATATGATTATAAATAGATTAGAATTACTTACCCAAGGTTTGTAGGTGAAATTCCCCTCTCCAAATCACCTCCTACCGAGTCTAGGGTTCAAAAAAAGAGAGAATGAACTAAAACATCACGTCCCTTAGCTATTTGTCCGGATGCAGATGTCGCATTTGCAACCTGGGGTTCGTAATTGGGAACCCCACAAATGTGATGAATCACTCGCAAATGCGAAGCTCTTCCATCTCTGCTGCCATCGCAAGTGCAATGAATTGTTTGCAATTGCGAACAACGGACCTCCGCAAAAGCGACCATGTTGATCGCAAATGCCAAGAAGCTCTCCCCAGGTGGAATTCGCAAATGCGAACACTGGGTTCGCAAATGCGAACCCAGCAGACTTGGCCTACCTTCGCAAATGCGAACTCAGACCTCTCAAATACGAGATCTGAGGCCTGTGCATAAAACCAAACCAACTTAAAATTCCAACAACACTCCGCTAAGCGTCCGAAACTCATCCGATCTCTCGGAGATCCAAACCAAACATCCACACAACTCTAGACACATCATAAAAACTCGTTCGCACGATCAAAACAGAAAAATAACATCTAAAACTACGAATTGAACTCTAAAATGCATGATTTTCAAAGAGATTTTCAAGAACTTCTAAAAATATGATTAAGCATCTGAATCCTATCAAATCAACTCCAAACGACATCAAATTTTGCAGTCAAGTACAAAATGCCATAACGGCCCTATTCCAAGTCCCAAAATCAAATTCCGAGCATGATAGCTAAAAGTCAACCTATGGTCAAACTTTTCAACTTAAAATTGCCAAATTTCAGCAAATCAGCACAAATAAACCTACGGACTTCCAATTCCGGGCATACGCCCAAGTCTGAAATCACTATACGAAGCTATCAAAGTCATAAAAACACAGTTCTGGGGTCCTTTTCACAAAAGTCTAAGTTTGGTCAATATTTTGAAATTTAAACCTCTAAGTCTATAATCAAGGGTCGAAATCAACTAGAAAGCTTTCCGAAATGAAACTAATCAACCACGAAAGTCATAATGACATAAACACACAAGTGTGAAGCAATAAAAGGGGTAACGAGGCGCAATTACATAAATCAACCGATCGGGTCGTTACATTCTCCCCTTCTTAAAAGAAATGTTCCTCCTCGAACGTGCATAAGGACATACCTGAAGTGGTGAATAAATGAGAATAAACACTCTGCATGTCGTGCTCTGTCTCTCAGGCAGCCTCCTCGATGGAATGACCCTCCATTGAACCTTCACTAAAGCAATATCCTTTGATTTCAACTTCCGGACCCTTCGGTTCAAGATAGCCACCGACTCCTCAATGTAAGTCAAATCCTCTTCCAACTGGACTGTGATGAATTTTAGAACATGAGACGGATCACCATAATACTTCCGAAGCATAGAGACATGGAACACCGGATTAACCGCAGATAAACTAGGTGGCAAGGAAAACTTGTCGGCCAACTCTCTAATCCTCTCAAGGATCTCAAAAGGTCCGATATACCTAGGGCTCAACTTGCCCTTCTTCCTGACTCATCACACCCTTCATGGGTGAACCCCGGAGCAAAACTCGCTCTACAATCATGAATGAAATATCACGAACCTTCCGATCCGCATAACTCTTCTACCTCGATTGGGTTATTGAAGCCGATCCCGAATCATCTTAACCTTCTCCAAAGCATCTCGAACCAGATCCGTGCCTAATAACTTTGCCTCTCCCGGCTCAAACCACCCAACTGGAGAATAGTACCCTCTCCCGTATAAAGCGTCATACGGAGCAATCTGGATACTCAACTAGTAGCTATTGTTGTAGGAAAATTCCACAAGCATCAAGAACTGATCCCAAGCAGCCCCGAAAGCCATAACACAAGCACGAAGCATATCGTCCAATATCTTAATAGTGCCCTCGGACTGTCCGTCCGTCTGAGGGTTAATGTTGTACTCAACTCAACCCGTGTACCTAGCTAACGCTGCACAACCTTTCAAAAATGCAAGGTGAAGTGCGTACCCCTGTAAGAGATGATAGATACCGGCACGCCATGAAGTCGAACAATCTTGAGGATATAAACCTGAGCTAGTTACTCTGAAGAATAGGTAGCCACAACCGAAATGAAATGAGTCGACCTGGTCAACCTGTCCAAAATCACCCATACTGCATCAAATTTCCTCTAAGTCCGTGGGAGCCCAACAATGAAGTCCATGGTGAGCTCTCCCATTTCCACTCAAGAATCTCAAGCCGCTGAAGCAAACCACCCGGTCGCTGATGCTCACACTCGACCTGCTGATAATTTAGGCACCGAGTTACATACTGCACTATGTCCTTCTTCATCTTTCTCCACAAATAGTGCTGCTTCAAGTCCTGATACATCTTAGCAATACCCGGATGAATGGAGTACCGCAAACTGTGGGCCTCCTGAAGAATCAACACACACAACCATTCCATATTGGGCACAAATAATCGACTTTGCACCCGTAACACACTGTCATCCCCAATAGTAACCTCCTTGGCATCACCGTGCTGAACCGTGTCCTTGAGGACAAGCAGATGGGGGTCGTGATACTGACGCTCTCTAATACGGTCATATTGAGAAGACCGAGAAACCACGCAAGCCAAAACTCGACTCGGCTCCAAAACATCCAATCTAACAAATAGGTTGGCCAAGGCATGAACATCCAATGCTAATGGCCTCTCCGCTGCCGGTAGATATACTAAACTCTCCGCCTTTCGACTTAAGGCATCAGCCACAACATTGGCCTTCTTGGGATGATATAGAATGGTAATATCATACTCCTTAAGTATCTCTAACCACCTCTGTTGCTGCAAGTTAAGATCTTTCTGTTTGAACAGATGTTGTAGACTCTAGTGGTTAGTAAAGACCTCACAGGGAACACCGTACAAATAATACTGCCAGATCAATGCATAAACAATAGATACCAACTCCAAATCGTGGACTAAATAATTCTTCTCATGAGTCTTCAACTATCAAGATGCGTAGGCAATCACCCTGCCATCTTGCATCAACACCGCACCAAGGCCAACACGTGACGCATCATAATACACAGTATAAGACCCTGAACCTGTAGGGAACTAACACTAGAGTTATGGTCAAAGCAGTCTTGAGCTTTTGAAAGCTCACCTACCCATCCTTGGTCCATCTGAAAGGAGCACCCTTCTGGGTCAATCTAGTCATAGGTGCAACAATAGATGAGAAGCTCTCTACGAAATAACGATAAAACCTGGCGAAACCAAGGAAACTCCGGATCTCAATGGCTGAAGACGGTTCGGGACAACTCTGAAACCACCTCAATCTTCTTTGGATCTACCTTGATCCCCTCACTCGACACCACATGACCCAAAAACGCGACCGAATCAAGCCAAAATTCACACTTTGAAAACATTGCATATAACTTCTTCTCCCTCAAGGACTGGAGCAAGATCCTCAAATGCTGCTCATGATCTCCCTGACTGTGGGAGTATACCAAGATGTCGTCAATAAACACAATGACAAAAGAATTGAGGTAAGGCTGGAATACAATGTTCATCATGTGAATAAATGTTGTTGGGGCGTTGGTCAGCCCAAATGACATCACGAGAACTCGTAGTGACCATACCGAGTCCTAAAGGCAGTCTTCGAAATATCTGGATCCCAAATCTTTAGCTAATGATAACCTGACAGCAAATCAATCTTGGAGAACACTCTGGCACCCTGTAGCTGATTAAATAGGTCATCAATGCGTGGCAATGGATACCAGTTCTTCACTGTAACCTTGTCCAACTGAGGATAATCAATACACATACACATAGATCCATCATTCTTCTTCACAAACAAGATCGGAGCACCCCACAACGACACACTAGGCTGAATAAATCCCTTATCAAGCAACTCTTGTAACTGCTCCTTTAACTCCTTCAGCTTTGCTAGGGCCATACGATATGGTGGAATAGAAATGGGCTGAGTGCCCAACAATAAGTCAATGCCATAATCGATATCCCTGTTGGGTGGCATGCCTAGAAGAACTACTGGAAATACATCTGGAAAGTCTCTCACTGCCGGAACTGATTCAACGGTAGGAGTATCAGCACTGACATCTCGCACAAAGGCTAGATAATCATTACAACCTTTCTCAACAATCTGCCGAGCCTTTAGAAATGATATAACCCTACTAGGAACATAATCTAATGCACCCCTCCACTCCAACCGTGGTAAACCTGGCATAGCCAGCGTCACAATCTTCACGTGACAATCAAAAATAGCATGATAGGTCGCCAACCAGTCCATGCCCAAGATAACATCAAAGTATTCCATACTAAGTAACAACATATCAACTATGGTCTCAAAACCACCAATAATAACTAGATGCGGCCGATACACACGGTCCACAATAATAGAATCTCCCACAGGTGTAGACAAGTGAACTCAAGAAATCACGCGATATATCCAAATACGGAACAAAGTAAGATGACTCATATGAATAAGTGGATCCCAAATCAAATAAGACCGATGCATCTCTATGGCAAACCAACACCATACCCGTAATGACTCAGTTTGAAGCAACTGACTCTATCCTACTCGAAAGAGCATAGAATCTGGCCTGGCCTCCCCTTCTAGGGCGACCTCTACCCGCCCTTCCCCCACCCTAGCTGGCTATGCAGGTGGAGCGGCAACCATGGCCTGAGAAGTCTGCGGACCTGACTGGATTTATGGAGCCTGAGTAGACTGGGAAGGTGCACCCCTACTAAGTCTGGCACAGTCTCTGACCAAGTGGCGGGTATCACCACACTCAAAACAAGCTCTCGGTGGGTGTGGCAGTTGGGACTGTGGCAGGCCTGGTCGGCTGGACTGGCCGTTGAAGGCACCCTATGCAGGAGGTGCACTAGAAATTGGCTGAGCAAAGTGTGCAACCTGAGATCTTGAAACAAACGGAGCACCACTAGAAGCTGGAAGTGCTAAGTGAACTAGATGGCTAACATAGCCCCTAACATGACGGGCTGAAGCTGTGGCGTGACCACCATTAAATCCCCCTATGCTACGAGAATTCTTGGCCTCCCTATCATCTCTATCACGGTCTCGCATGACCTCCAATCTCCGTGAAATCTCAACCACTTTCTGATACGGAGTGTCTGACTCCAACTCCCTGGCCATACTACATCTAATACTCTGGTTGAGCCCCTCGATGAATCGACAGGCTCGCTCCCTGACTGTGGCAACCAAGGCTGGTGCATGCCTGAAAAAATCACTGAATAGCACAACATACTCCGACACTGACATAGTACCATGGAGCAGCCCCTCAAACTCCATACGCCAAGAATCCTAAAGGGTCTGAGGAACAAACTCTCTCAAGAAAAACTCTGAAAATTGATCCCATGTAAGTGAAGCTGCCTCGGCTGGGCAACCCACCTCGTATGCCTACCACCACTAATATGCTACTCCCTTTAGTTCGCCTCACAATACCCATTGTGCGAAGAATACGTTGACACTCCTAAAGAAAAGCATTTGCATCCTCTGAAGCCAAACCACTGAAAGTAGGAGGGTGGTACTTCTTGAACCTCTCGAGCCTAAGCTGCCCCTCCTCATATGCTGCTTCCCTAACCACGGGATGGACCTGAGCGACAAGATGTACCATTATAACCTCTAGGACTGATTAACCTGGACCCGCTACTCTGGAGTACGGGCCATAGAAGTCTGTGCTCCTCCCCCAACCTAAAATGTGACTGGTTCAATGGGATTATCCACTTGCGAGGGTCTCCTAAAGTGTTGGGGTGGAAATAGATGCCTTGGGTGTCTGATCCCCGACTGGACCTAATGGTGGCTCTTCTGTTGTAGCTTGGGGAGGTGCTCTGGCTATAACACGTGCCCGTCCTCGGCCTCTGCCCCAACACCAGCCTCTCATGACGCTAGCAGGGGACACGTGTGTCTGATCAACAGATCTTGCAGTGCGTGTCCTCACCATCTATGAGGGAATAAAAAGTCAAAGATTTAGTTTTCGAAATTAGCCAATTTGCACGACAAGGAATCAAAGAAGTGATGTTTTCCTAATAGTTTCGTAGCCTCTCGAAGATAAGTACATATGTCTCTATACCGATCCACAAGAATCTACTAAACCTGCTTATAACTCGTAACATCTATGAACCTAGAGCTCTTATACCAACTTGTCACGACCCAATTTTTCCTCCGTAGGAGATCGTGATGGCACCTAGTCTCGACGACTAGGTAAGCCTAATGTTTGACAACAATTATACAAATGTAAATAACAAAATAATCAACCCAGTTTGATAAACTCATATAACTACTAAAAAGCAAAATCTCAACCATTAAATTCACAAGAATTGTGGAACAGAGTCATAAGTACTATGGAATAACTAAAACAGCTGATACATCACTATTTGCGAGAAGGTACAATAGTAACTGAGAATAAGGGAAGGGGACTTCGAGGCCTGCGGACGCCGAGTAGGAATTCCTTGAAGTCTCCAGTAAAAGCAGCTAGCAGGAAATCTCTATCGACCGGCACGAGCGGATGTACCTGGATTTGCATAAAACGATGTGCACAAGCATAGTATGAGTACACCACAACGGTACCCAGTATACATTAAGCCTAACCTCAGTAGAGTAGTGATAAGGCCAGGTCAAGACACCTACTAGGATATGAAATAGATAGTATAAAATGAAATACAAATATGAAATGGAAAGTAAGCAAGCAACTAATACGGAAGAAGATGATATCATGAACTAATACCGGAAAATCAACACAAGAAATAGCAAGCAATTAAAGGACTACAATGATCATGTACGGACAACAACTGATGGAACAATAAAGAATGAAACAACAAATATATTGCCACCAAAATACTTTGCAACGTAAAATAAACAACAAGAATCACATCGAGGTACCGCCTCGTGTATAATAAAATCAAATCGAGGTATTGCCTCATATAATCAGGAATCACAACCGAGGAACCACCTCATATTCACTTTTCTCAATTTCAATCACAATTTTTACATATACTGTCGCGTGAGACTTATATTTGAAAATATGTTTTGAAAACAGTTTTCCCCAAATAGCTACACACACTTTAGCCCATCTTATAACGTCGCGTGGCTTCACGTAGTTCCCATACAAGCTATCACGCACATAAGTCCTACCTTATACCTCCGCATGCACATCAACCCAAGCCTTATACCGCGCATGCTGTAAGGCCCCGTAAAAATTTCACCTAAAACCCGTAGTTTCGTTGAGCTGAGGTTGACTATTGTACGGACCTTTTGGGTTGATCAGAGTGTTTGGGAGTTGGTGAAAACTTTTGCAGAACAAGGCGTTTCTACGGTCCATTATACGGCCGCAAAACTTATCTGTCGCGGAGTGAAGAAGAGAAATGGGTAAAATTCAGAGGTTGTTTTGCGGTCAAGTATGTGACCGCATAATCGTTTCCCAGGTCGCACATCCATCCCAGAACTAGTATGAAGATTTCTGAAGGGAGATTTTGCAGTCCATTATGCAGCCACATAATTGATATGCGGGTCGCAAACCTGGTCGCGGACTGGACCAGACTAGCCCAGTATTTTATCATTTCTCCTATTCATTTTGCATGCCGTAGAACTGATCTGCAGTGCACTTTGCGACCGCAAAGTTGAGTTCGGAGAGTCCATTTTTTTTCTGATTTTTAAAACTCGACCCCATTTGATTAAAAGCCATTTGGTCTCATTTTAAAGGTAAAATCTTCCATTTTAGAGTGAGGGGACTGTTTTAGAGAGAGGAGGAAGCCCCAAGTATTCTGTTCATCAACCCTTGCTCAAGCTTTGAAATTCAACAATGAAAACTCACAAGGTATTCACCCAAGAGGTGAGATTCTACTCCATAGCCCTCAATTTTGGGATTAGATTGAAAGTAGGTAATGAGAAGTGTGATTCTCTAGTGTTATTTATGCATGCATACCATCAAGGTTAATGGGAAGGATATTGAGCTCAAATGGGTAAACATTGGGTTGTGGGATGAAGGAATCTACCATAGGAGAACCTTGAAACCTTAATGCATAGCTAGTGCTTGATAAAATGCTCAAATAAGCTGAAACCGTGATTATTTTCCTAATTATAGTTCAAATTTGTCATGTTTCTAGTAGATTGAAGTCACTAGGATTTTCGGAACATTGTAGTAATTTAAGGAAGCTCAAGCGAGGTATGTTGGCTAAACTCCTCTTGTAGAATCTATTTCCATGATGTCCTCATAAGTTGCGATTATGATTGGCTCAATTTCTTATTTCTCATGTTCCAAGTCCTTCCTAAAATATTTGATTGTTCTAAAATAAGTGTTGTGTTGAAAGGTGTATGTACTCAAAATGTTTTCCAAATTTTTCTATCATGTCATGATTCCCTCCGAGAATGTAACCTAGTATGATCAATCTACCAAATGTGTAGTGATTTAAAAATAATGTTTCAATTGCAAGTTAGTATGCCTAATTGTGGAAGATATACTCAATGTGCTTAAGGCTCTTGTTTGCTCATGTGTATTTAAAGTCTTGATTTGAAATTCTCTTATTGATGATAATCCATGGTAAAGCTTGAAAGTTATAGGGGTGAGTATGAAATATGAAATGTTGTCGACGTGCCGAGAATGATATTACAATTGTGGCCACTGGTGCCAATAAACTTGAACGATGTGTGAAAGATTATGAAATGAGTTGTAGATCCTTTAAATAATAAATGCGTTGGGAGTATCGTTTAGTCACTGAGTAAGGGTAGGTCAAAATAACCCAATCCAGAAACTACACGTGCCGGTGTAGAAGTGATTGATGGGTAAATCCCCTTGTTGTTGGGATGAGATTGTTTCCCCTTATATGGGGTGAGATTGATGTGTTGAGATATTTCCCCTTAAATGGGATGAGATTATTGCTAGCAAAAGGTGATGTCGACCCACACGACATTATGGCGAGACGGCTTAGCCCATCGGGCTGAGATCAGACGCCATGCCACGCACATAGTGGTGTTGTGATTGGATGTCTTGGGGTGAGATGGCTTAGCCAATCGGGATGAGATAGGACTCCATGCTAAAAGCATGGTGGTGTATCGATACTAAATATCCCCCAACTTAAAAATATTGAAACTTACTTGAAATTTATCTTTCTCCTAACTTGATATCTTGATACTGTTTGAGGCTCTGATTGATTTCATATCTCTTTCTCATTTTACTGTTACTCGTTCTATTGAGAGGGTGTTTAGTATTACATACTAGTACTATTCCATATGTACTAACATCCATTTTGCTGGGGGCTCTGCATCTTTAATGATTGTAGGTGGTTCCATAGAAGGTGGTATAGATTAGTGATAGCAACACACCCTCTCCTCAGCTGACTTGGTGAGCCGCACTTCATTTCGGGGTCTTGTATCTCTTATCCTTTGTATGTATATTGTTTTGAGGAATAGCTGGAGCCTTGTTGCCAGCACCATCATGCTACTCTTTTGTTTCTATTAGAGGCTCCGTAGACATAGCGTGGGTGGTACCTTTGTGTTGGGAAGTCAAATTAGAAATGTTGTATTTGTATCATATGTTTCCACTTCTAAACTATGAACTTGTAATGTAATATTTTGGGAAATCTTGAATGAAGTTCTAACGGTAATGACATTTGTATTGTTCATGTAACCTTCTCATTGTCTAATTAATGAAATATATCTTCTCTTTATTCATGGGTGAGTTTGGGTTGAAGGCATTGTACATGCTTCCTTGGCCGGTTTATCTTGGTTGAGCGTCAGTCACGCTCCCCGAGGTCAGGGCATGACAAGCTTGGTATCAGAGCCTAAGGTTTTAAAGTGTCCTAGGATGTCTTGGAGCCGTGTCTAGTAGAGTCCTTCTTATCCGTGTGTTGTCGACCACATCTATAATTAGGAGGCTACTTGGGCATTTAGGAATAATACCCTTCTTTGATGTTCTAGATTGTGTGATAGAGTTGATTGTAAGACTGTTCCTCCTCTAACTCATGCATTGCTCTAATTTTCAGTATATGGCACCTAAGAAGAAAGTAAGAACTGGCCAAGGAGTCAATGCTACCCTAGGAGTGGCAGTTGATTCTATACTTGATGATGCGGGTGAGCACCAAAGGGCTAATGAGATTCCCCCAGCTACTACACCACCTGATTATACTACTCTTGCTATGACTGCACCAATCGCTACTCCTACTGCGGGTGCAGCTATTCCACCTCCAACCCAGCTTCCGGTCTCACTATTTCTGATGGATCATAGGGGAGCCATACAAATGTTGGTGCAAATATTGGCTTCCCAGAACCAGAGATCGAATGTTGCATCTGCTTCTTCCAGTCTCAGGTAGGGGATTCCGCTAGTTCTAGGGTGAACAGGTTTCTTTAGTTGGATCCTCCGGTGTTTACAGGTATTGATCTTGAGGAGGACCCTCCGGTGCACAAGAACCTCCGAGTTATGCGTGCTACCGAGACGGAGGGAATGGAGTTGGCCCCCGAAGAGGTGGAGTGAGTTTGCCAATGTGTTCATTGACCATTTCTTGCCTCCCGAGACTAAGGCGGGCCATGCCGCTGAGTTTGAGAGCCTGAAGTAGGGTAGCATGAGTTGTGGGAGTACCATATGATGTTCACGCGCCGGTCCAAGTATGCCATTAACATGTTGCCACTATGGAGGCAAGAGTGTGCCCGTTTTTATTGGGCCTCTGCCCCTTGGTTATTAATGAGGTTGCTACAACTGCCTTGAATTCTGATATGAACTATGGGAAGATGGTGTCATTTGCTCAAGCCACGGAGACCCGCAAATTGAAGAATAGTATGGAGCAAGAGGGTAGCAATAAGGTGTAGTCCACGGGCAACTTTGGTGGTTCTTCCGGTGGTGGTGATATGACAACATTCAGGGGAGGATCCTTAGGGCCATCCCAGTCCTTTGCTAAGTCTCCGATCAGTGCGCATCGAGTAGGGCCCGGTCAGTAGCAGTGGAGCCATTTCAGGCCTAGTCAGTGCAATATGGGATCCTACCAGCAGGGTCGGCCTGGAGGGAGATTCCAATAGTAGCGGAGGCCCTCATGCCCTAGGTGTGGGAAGATGCATTTTGGGGCGTGCTTCATTGACCAGCCCATATGCTACGGTTGCGGTATCAGGGGTCATATTCAGAGGAATTGTCGTTCATCCCGCCAGAGTGTTGGTAGGGGTACGGTGCAGCCAGCCAGTTTTGCAACTACTACATCTGTAGCACCTTCTCCAGCTCAAGGCATGCCAGCACCCGCAGGGTGTGGTGCACGGAGTTCGGGAGGACCCAACCATTTCTATGCTATGAGAGGTCGCTAGAGTTTAGAGGCTTTTCTAGACGTTGTAACAATAATATTGACTATCCAATATCATGATGTGTATGCTCTTATTGATCCTGGTTCCACTTTGTCATATGTCACTCCTTATGTTGCTATGGAATTTAGGATAGAACCGGAATAACTTCATGAGCCGTTCTCTGTATCTACTCTGGTTGGCTAGTCTAATGTGGCCACGCGGGTTTATAGGGATTGTGTTGTCACGGTGCGCGGTCAGGACACCATGGCTGATCTCATTGAATTGGGATGGTTGATTTTGATGTAATAATGGGGATGGACTGGCTTTATTAATGTTTTACTAAGCTCGGAATCGTTAGGTTTGGATTTTCAAATGAGCCAATTATTGAATGGAAGGGGGATGATGTGCTACCGAAGGGTAGGTTTATTTCATACCTTAAGGCCACGAGGATCATCAACAAGGGGTGTATTTACCATTTGGTCCGGGTTACAAACACCGATGTTGAGGTACCTACACTTTAGTCTGTGCCAGTGGTGAACGAATTTTTGGAGGTCTTTCCTGATGAGCTCCCTCGGATCCCACCAGACAGGGAGATTGATTTTTGGATTGATGTGATGTCAGGCACGCAGTCTATATCTATTCCACCTTACAAAATGGCACCGGGAAAATTGAATTAACTAAAGGAACAATTGAAGGATTTGTTAGAGAACGGTTTCATCCGACAGAGTGTGTCGCCTTGGGGTGCACCGGTCCTCTTTGTAAGGAAGAATGATGGGTCACAGAGAATGTGTATTGGCTATCAGCAACTCAACAAGGTCACGATCAAGAATAAGTTCCCGCTGCCAAGGATAGTTGATTTGTTTGACTAATTGCAGGGTGCTAAGTACTTCTCCAAAATTGATTTAAGATCCGGGAGCAGGATATTCCTAAAACATCTTTCAGGACCTAGTATGGGCACTTTGCATTTCTGGTGATGTCTTTTGGGCTAACAAATGCCCGATGAGCTTTCATGGATCTTATGAATTGAGTCTTCAAGCCTTTTCTTGATTCCTTTGTGATAGTGTTCATTGACGATATTCTTATGTTCACGAAGTCGAGAGGACCATGTCGATCATCTCCGGGCAGTTATGGAGACTCTATATCAGCACAAGTTGTATGCGATGTTTTTCAAGTGTGAATTTTTGCTTGAATTTGTCACATTCTTTGGTCATGTCATCTCCAGAGAAGTAATTAAGGTTGATCCGCAAAAGATCGTAGTTGGGAAGAATTGGCCGAGGCCTACAACTCCAATAAAGATTCGCAGTTTATTGGGCTTAGCTGGGTATTACAGAAAGTTTGTGGAGGGGTTCCTACTCTTGCCTCTCCATTGAATAAATTGACGCAGAAGGCAGTTAAGTTCCAATGGTCAGATGCTTGTGAAAAGAGCTTCGAAGAGTTGAAATCAAGATTGACTACGACACTGGTGTTGACCTTACCGGAGGGTAGGAATGGGTTTGTAATATATTATGATGCTTCTAGAATCAGACTAGGGTCTATATTGATGCAACATGGCAAGGTGATAACTTATGCTTCTGGGCAACTCAAAAATCATGAGACGAACTGTCCGACACATGACTTAGCACTTGCGGCGGTGGTGTTTGCGGTGAATCTTTGGCATCATTATTTCTATGGGGTCCATGTGGATATATTCACGGACCACAATAGCCTTCAATATATTTTCAAATAGAACAAATTGAATCTGAGTCATAGAAGATGGCTTGAGTTACTCAAAGACTACGACATCGATATTCTCTATCATCCGAGAAAGGCTAATGTTGTGGCGGATGCTCTTAGCTAGATATCTATGGGTAGTTTAACTCACTTAGAGGTATATCAAAGGCCGTTGACCAAGGAAGTTCACCGGTTAGCTAGTATGGGGGTTCGTCTTACGGACTCTAGTGAAGGAGGGGTAATTGTGCAAAATAGGGCTGAATCATGGCTTGTTGTGGAAGTAAAGGAGAAGCAGTACGACGATCTGTTGTTGATACAGTTGAAGGAGGATATTCATAAACATAATACTATGTGTTCCAAATGTAGATGGTCTCCGGGAAAGAATCATGACTTCCAGGTAATTCGTGCACACAGGCTCTACAAAGATGTATCATGATCTTAAGGAAGTCTATTGGTGTAATGATATGAAGAGGAATGTAGCGAACTTTGTGGCAAGATGTCGAAATTGTCAACACCAAAGGCCCGGCAGGTTGGCACAAAACATCGAGATTCCAATGTGGAAGTAGGAGATGATCAACATGGACTTTGTCGTAGGACTACCTCACACACCTCATAAGTTCGACTCGATTTGGGTGATTGTGGAAGTAAAGAAGAAGCAGTACGATGATCTGTTGTTGGTACAGTTGAAGGAGGATATTCATAAACATAAGACTATGGCTTTTTCTCTTCTCATGGATAATGGTATGCTAAAATAACAAGGGCGATGATGTGTTCCAAATGTAGATGGTCTCCGGGAAAGAATCATGACTGAGGCTCACACTTCCAGGTAATTCGTGCACACAGGCTCTACAAAGATGTATTATGATCTTAAGGAAGTCTACTGGTGTAATGATATGAAGAGGAATGTAGCGGACTATGTGGCGAGATGTCGAAATTGTCAACACCAAAGGCCTGGCGGGTTGGCACAAAACATCGAAATTCCAATGTGGAAGTAGGAGATGATCAATATGGACTTTGTCGTAGGACTACCTCGCACGCCTCGCAAGTTTGACTCGATTTGGGTGATTGTGGATAGACTCACGAAATCAGTACACTTCTTACCTGTTAAGGCTACCAACACAGTGGAACAGTATGCTCAGTTGTATATCAAGGAAATAGTCAGGCTGCATGGCACTCCAGTTTCTAGTATCCCGATCGAGGAGCACAATTCACAGCTAACTTTTGGAAGAAATTTCAAAAAAGGTTGGGTACTAAGGTGAATCTTAGTACAACTTTCTATTCACAGACTGACGGGCAAGCAGAGCGGACCATTCAGACGCTTGAGGATATGTTGTGCGCTTGTGTTCTTGACTTCAAGAGCAGTTGGCACCGTTCGAGACTCTATATGGCAGGAGATGTAGATGCAAGGCCCCGTAAAATGTTACCTAAACACCCGTGGTTTCGTAGTGCCGAAGTAGACTATGTGCTGACCATTGTAGAGATTCTCCGTGGTGAGCTTCCTCGCCGCAGTTCGGACTTTTTGGGTTGAACAACGCGTTGGGGAGTTGAGGAAAATATTTGGAAGTGCAGGGCATTTTTGCGGTCGTAAAACTAATCTGCAGACCGCAATTCTGCCGCAGATTGAAGCAGAAACTTGGGAAAAATTTTAAACCGTTATGCGGTCCATTATGTAGCCGTATAACCATTATGCGGGCCGCATAACCCATTTGTCACGACCCAACTGGAGGGTCATGACTAGCACCCGGGCCATACTTGCCGAGCACCAACGTACATTTTATCTAACCTTCCTTATTATCTTTAAGGGCCGACAAGACCAATATAAATGAAAGACATGGATCATGAACATCCAACAATGAAAGATAATGTCATGAACATACGTAACATGGGACGACAAGACTGTCAAGAAACTATATATAAGGTACGAGCTACCATGGTGCCATGAAAGACTATACAACAAAAATCAGCCGACAAGGCATTCCAAACCATACATGAGTCGACACCTGTCTATGAGCCTCTAAAAGAACATAAGTGCTACAACATTGCCGGAACAGGGCCCCGACATACCCATAATGTCTATAACAAAAATGCATACCAAGACCACGGCAAGTCCGGAGAAAGGATCTTGCCAATAACGCTGAACCGGATAGCCTACTGTGATGGGGGAGCTGCGTCTACCCGTCTATCAGGACCTGCAGCACGACATGCAGCATCCACAAATAAAAAGGACGTCAGTACGAATAAAGTACTGAGTATGTAAGGCAGAATAGCATAAGTAAGAACAATAATGTAAACAGTGATAGGGAATATACAACCTATGACATCTGGGTACCTCTGAGGGCTACTGACATGAAATACATGATACATACATATATATATACATAAACGTTTAAAACATATGCCTTTGTGGGCATCATCATCATCATATCGTACCCGGCCATAATAGGCTCGGTAAAACGTACCCGGCCATCATAGGGCTCGGTAGAATCGTACCCGGCCACGTGGAGCTCGGTAAAACCCAACTGATCAGTGGTTGCACAATAGGTGCCATACCCGGCCAACTATAGCGCGGCTCGGTAGAGTAAAATAGATACATATATATGATGCATGCTGGACTCATTGGAATCACATTTTGAACCTTTCAGAGTGACGTAAGGTCGGTATCCTTCGTACACGTTATTAGGATTAACTCTTCATCAAGAATCTTATAAGAATCAGGAACTACCAACAACATTGATAATATAAGAATAAGAGAAGTAACATCAATATCAATCGTTTCATAAGAAGGGCAGCAATGTAAGTACTGCTAGCTTCTAAGAGTAGAGTATCTTTGGGAGCTCGTTCATTACATTATGTACAATTGGAGTCGTGCAAAAGAATGAAGGGGATAGCCTCACATACCTTGTATATACTGCCCAACCTCAAGCTATGCAAATATCACGACTCCTTAGTCTACAATAAAAGAAATGACACTATCATTATCGTTTAAGCGTCGTAACTATTATGTATCGACCGCAACCTATTTTACGATGAAACGGACAGCACCTCCCCTATTTATATGACTTCACACAAGTCAATACAATCACCAAACAGCCCAAACAACATCATTAATAATCATATTGAGCCTCCAAAACAGTCCACCAACTAACAACGTTACTACCAAGCCTTTCGATATATATTTCACAAGTTCTAGCATCAACGACTTAGCCACAACTTGGATAATCTTAAATATATATAGAGTAAGAGGTTCATTACCTTTAAACAGAAAGAACAACTCCAATTTGACCTTAATTTTCCACGAAATATCCCTTCAATTCTGCCACAAGAACAAGGAAGCGAAACTAGCAATTAATTCGGGTTTTTCGGCACTAGAATTACTTTAGAAGACTTGAAATCACCTAGGGTTGATATTAAAAACTTGAAGGTGTATTTACAGAACATAAAGCACTTAAAACAACCTCCCACACGAGCTGGAACAACACAAAAATCAGCAACAACAAGAAGAACAAGAAACTTACTAGCGCCACGGGATTCCCGATATTTGATTTGTGTTGTTTGCCCTTTGTTTGGATCTTGGATCATGAGAGAACCTTGAGAGACTGTTTTTAGGGTTATAAGGTCTGAATATACTGAAAAATAATGACTTAAAACGGGGTTGAGTTATCTTATATATGTCCAAATGTCTTAAACCGCCTTTGTGGGCCCCATAGAGAGCAGCTTGGCGCACTCTCGCGAAAACGCGAATATCTCTCTATTCCGAGATCGTATCGACGAACGGTTTAATGCGTTGGAAACTAGACTCATAGATCTTCAATTTGATAGGTAGATCACCCCATAATTCCAAGCACATTGGGAGTAAAATGCAGTAACATTTGACCTAAAGTTTAAGTAAAATTATAAACCTAAGTTGCGACAACTTTTATCGACTTTTATTTCATAACTCGCTTGACTTCAAGACTTATGATGCGGATATTATATGATTCAAATACATTAAAACAAGACCTCTTGGGACAGTTAATCACCTCTAGTGTTATCCGAAAATACGGGTTACAACATCCTTGATTAGCTTAACTTCAAATACTTGTTAACCACTCTTATACACCCTTGTATCGTTTAAGACCAATAGGATTAACTTATTATCATCTCAAAGATAATCTCTTCTTGGATTTACGTCGACTACCTTACGGCGTGATCTATGATATGCGAATTTGGGTTGTAACATCCTCTCCCCCTTAGGAACATTCGTCCTCGAATGTAAGGGTTTATGGGGTGTCTAACTCATCGTGGATTCCGACGGAGATTTCCGGCTGAGTTTCCCCCATAAAATGGACACTAGCCAAACTTGCAAGCAGTTAAACCCAACCTATGGCCATACAAGACTATACAAAGCATTATGGATATGTACATTATCTGCATATCACCATTTTGTATTTAAAAAAAGAGTATTCACAAGCTATTGCTTACCTCATAGAGCCGTTTCACCTTATAATGCGTCCTTCTTTCCCCCGGTATCCTCGTTATTTTCACTCTGGAATAGGTAAGGGTATTTAGACTTCATCTCCTCTTCTGCTTCCCATGTCATTTCTTCTATATTCTTGTTCCTCCATAATACTTTCACGGAAGCTACATCCTTTGTTCTCAGCTTGCGGACTTGTCGATCTAATATAGCCACTGGCAGTTCATCATATGATAGATCCTTTGTAACTTGTACATCTTTGATAGGGATGACCCGAGAAGGGTCTCCAATACATTTCCTCAACATAGATACATGGAATACCGGGTGGACAAATTCCAATTCAGATGGCAATTCTAACTCGTAAGCAACCTGTCCAATTCGTCGAAGAATTTTGTACGGCCCAATATACCGTGGACTCAACTTACCCTTCTTCCCAAAACGCATAACACCCTTCATCGGCGAGATCTTCAGGAAAACCCAATCACCAACCTCAAATTCCAGATCACGACGTCGGACGTCGGAATAAGACTTTTGCCTGCTTTGTGCCGTCCTCAGTCTCTCTTGTATCACTTTCACCTTCTCAATGGCTTGGTGAATCAAATCTGGCCCATATAATTCTGTCTCACCGACTTCGAACCATCCAACTGGTGATCTACATCTCCTCCCGTACAGTGCCTCATACGGGGCCATTTTAATACTGGAATGGTAGCTATTATTGTAGGCAAATTCTATAAGTGCCAGATGGTCATCCCAATTCCCCTTAAAATCTAGAACACATGCTCGTAGCATATCTTCCAGCATCTGGATGGTACGTTCAGCCTGTCCGTCAGTCTGCGGATGGAATGCAGTGCTGAGATTTACTTGTGTGCCTAAACCCTTCTGAAAAGACCTCCAAAAGTTAGCCGTAAATTGAGCTCCTCGGTCTGATATAATAGATACCGGCACACCATGAAGCCTAACAATCTCCTTGATATACAACTTCGCATAATCTTCAGCCGTGTAAGTTGTCTTAACTGGTAGAAAATGGGCAGATTTTGTAAGTCGATCAACTATCACCCAAATGGAGTCAAACTTATGATAAGAGCGAGGTAATCCAATAATGAAGTCCATATTAATCACCTCCCATTTCCAGGTCGGAATCTCTATATTCTGAATCAATCCACTGGGTTTCTGATGCTCGATCTTTACTTGTTGACAATTAGGACACTGGGCTACAAATTCTGCAATAGACTTCTTCATGTTGTCCCACCAATACTGCTCCTTAACGTCATGATACATCTTTGTCGAGCCAGGATGGATAGAATATCGGGACTGATGAATCTCAATCATAATCTTCTCTCGCAACCTTGCCACACTAGGCACACATAATCGGCCCTGGTATCTCAGTGTCCCATCTCCTCCGATCTTGAAAGCTGTAATCTTACACTGCTGAATTCCCTCTCTCAATCTTACTAAGGTAGGATCTTCATATTGCCGTGCTTTTACCTCGGCTACCAAAGATGATTCTGCTGTATTCTGTACAGTAACACCTCCGTCATCAGAGTCCAACAATCTGATTCTCATATTGGCCAGCTGGTGAAGCTCTTTGGTCAACCCTTGTCTACCTGCCTCAATATGTATTAAGCTTCCCATTGACTTACGGCTGAGAGCGTCTGCCACAACATTGGCTTTACCAGGATGGTACAATATCTCGACGTCATAGTCTTTCAGTAATTCAAGCCACCTACGCTGCCTCAAATTCAACTCCTTCTGCTTGAAGATGTATTGTAAACTTTTGTGATCTGTGTAGATGTCAATATGGACGCCGTATAAGTAGTGCCGCCATATCTTCAAAGCATATATTACTGCAGCCAATTCCAAATCATGAGTCGGGTAATTCTTTTCATGCTTCTTCAATTGTCGTGATGCATAAGCAATCACCTTCCCACGTTGCATCAATACGCACCCCAAACCTATACCTGAGGCATCACAATATACCACATAACCTTCTGTTCCTTCTGGGAGAGTGAGCACTGGCGCAGATGTCAATCGATTCTTTAGCTCCTGAAAACTATGTTCACAAGAATCAGACCACTGGAACTTGGTAGCTTTCTGTGTTAACTTAGTCAATGGTGCTGATATAGAGGAAAACCCTTCTACAAACCGCCTATAATATCCTGCTAGCCCCAGGAAGCTGCGGACTTCTGACGGTGTTGTAGGTCTCGGCCAATTCTTCACTGCATCGATCTTCTGAGTGTCGACACTAATACCCTCATCAGATATCACATGGCCAAGGAATGCTACTGAGTTCAGCCAGAATTCACATTTAGAGAGCTTAGCATATAACTTATGATCCTGAAGGGTCTGTAATACTATCCGCAAGTGGCCCGCATGTTCCGCCTCCGAACGAGAATACACCAGAATGTCATCAATGAATACGATCACGAACACATCAAGATAGGGCCTGAATACACTATTCATGAGATCCATAAAAGCTGCTGGGGCATTTGTTAGCCCGAACGACATCACCAAGAACTCAAAATGCCCATATCTTGTCCGGAAGGCCGTCTTTGGAATATCCTTCTCCTTAACCCTCACCTGATGATACCCTGAACGCAAGTCAATCTTGGAGAAATACTTGGCACCCTGGAGTTGGTCAAATAGGTCATCAATTCTTGGAAGTGGATACTTGTTCTTTATTGTAAACTTATTCAACTGTCGATAATCGATACACATCCTTAACGACCCATCTTTCTTCCGCACGAACAAGACTGGTGCACCCCAAGGTGAAGTGCTAGGCCTAATGAAACCCTTATCCAGCAAGTCCTTCAACTGAACCTTCAACTCTCGCAACTCTGCCGGGGCCATCCTGTATGGAGGGATAGAGATCGGTTGAGTGTCAGGCAACGCATCAATGCTAAACTCAATCTCCCTTTCAGGAGGAAGGCCTGGGAGTTCATCTGGGAAAACATCTGGAAATTCATTGACCACGGGGATGGATTGTAGAGTAGGCGGCTTCGCCTCCACATCCCTAACACGAACAAGATGATAAATGTAACCTTTTGAGATCATCTTCCTTGCCTTAAGATAGGAAATAAACCTACCTTTCGGCATAGCAATGTTCCCCTTCCATTCAATGGTGGGTTCACCCGGAAACTGAAACCTAACCATCTTCGTACGACAGTCAACAGTTGCATAGCATGAGGCCAACCAGTCCATTCCCATTATCACATCGAAATCAACCATTTCTAACTCAAATAAATTTGCCGAGGTTTGACGACTACAAATCATCACAGTGCAACCTTTATATACCCTTCTAGCAATCACAGAATCTCCTAACGGAGTGGATACCGCAAGTGGTTTACTTATCAATTCAGGTTCAATGCCAAACTTATTAGCCACAAAGGGTGTAACATATGATAAGGTAGATCCTGGATCAATTAGCGCATATACATCATAAGAAAACACAGACAATATACCTGTAACAACATCCGGAGACGATTCGAGATCTTGTCGACCTACTAGAGCATAGGTTCGATTTTGAGCACCACTCGAACTCGGCACTGAACCTCTACCTCTACCACGACCTGTCGACTGTTGAAAACCTTGTGCTGGAGGTCGAACTGATGAGGAAGAACCAGACACAGATCTAGTCGGTTGAGCCATACCACCACCTCCTCTGTTAGGACAATCCCGCATCATATGGCCACGCTGTCCGCAAGAATAGCACGCATCGGAACCTCGACGGCACAGTCCAAAGTGGGCCTTGCCGCACTGATCACAACGAGGTGTTGGGGGTCTCGTCTGACTAGTATCTCTATGAAATTGTGAGCCTGATGCCCTCGAACTCTGACCTGAACCAGAATAGGTAAATCGATCATACCGAGGCCTCTGAAACTGTGGAGGAGCACTAGCTACAGGTGGCGCCGAACTCCTCGAAGATTGGGGCCTGATACTGCCTCTGAACTCATCAGAATACCCTGCAAATCTTGCCCTCTTATGCTGGCCCCTATCCTGCTCCCTATCTGCCCTTTGCTGGCGCTTACGATCCTCTAGGGTCTGGGCATAAGCCTGAATACGGGAAATATCCATGCCCTCTACCAAGGAGGCTGTTGTGCACTCATTTATCAGATGTGGTCCCAACCCGTTCACGAACAGATGCACCCTATCACTCATCTCTGACACCATATAGGGAGCATACCTTGCTAAAGAATCAAACTGTATACTATACTCTCGTACACTCATATTACCCTGTCGAAGGTTCAAGAACTTATCAGCTCTTGCTCGTCGTATCTCAACTGGTAAGTAGTGACGAAGAAAGGCCTCAGAAAATTCCTTCCACACGGCTAGAGGAGCGTTCGGACCCCTAGATCTCTCCCAACTATCATACCAGAAAACTGCTAAATCCCGTAACCGATAAGAAGCCAACTCTACTGCCTCCGTATCACTAGCATGCATAACCCGCAATGTACGATGAACCTGATCAATAAATGTTTGTGGGTCCTCCTTGGGATCTGATCCGGTAAACACTGGAGGGTCTAGATTAATAAAATCACGAACTCTCGCACTAACCGGTTTATCAGCAACACCGGTATTCTGCCTCTGAGCCTGAGCAGCTACCAAGCTAGTCAACAACTGCACTGCACTGCGCATATCGTGGTCTGTAGTGCCAGACGGTGGAACTGGATGTACTGGGTGCCTCCTAATATCCTCTGGAGGAGACGGAGAGGTATGAGACGGCATCTCACTCTGAGCCTCACTTTGGCCTGCTCTGGCTGGAGGGACCTGAATGTTACCCTCGCCCACAGCTGTATCAAGCCGTTTACTAATCGCTTGCTTCCTAGTCGAAGGCATCGCTGAAAGAAAACAATGTGAATATTAGATATGAACACTTACAACTCAACTCTACGCACGATCTAGATTTAGGAAGAAGGTAACAACCCTAGATGTCATGTAGCCTCCTGATTATAAATGTGGCGCGCTACACATCCATAATCAAAACTCTACTAGACACGGCTCATAGACAACCCCTAGGATAGACTTGCTCTGATACCAAGTTTGTCACGACCCAACTGGAGGGTCATGACTAGCACCCGGGCCATACTTGCCGAGCACCAACGTACATTTTATCTAACCTTCCTTATTATCTTTAAGGGCCGACAAGACCAATATAAATGAAAGACATGGATCATGAACATCCAACAATGAAAGATAATGTCATGAACATACGTAACATGGGACGACAAGACTGTCAAGAAACTATATATAAGGTACGAGCTACCATGGTGCCATGAAAGACTATACAACAAAAATCAGCCGACAAGGCATTCCAAACCATACATGAGTCGACACCTGTCTATGAGCCTCTAAAAGAACATAAGTGCTACAACATTGCCGGAACAGGGCCCCGACATACCCATAATGTCTATAACAAAAATGCATACCAAGACCACGGCAAGTCCGGAGAAAGGATCTTGCCAATAACGCTGAACCGGATAGCCTACTGTGATGGGGGAGCTGCGTCTACCCGTCTATCAGGACCTGCAGCACGACATGCAGCATCCACAAATAAAAAGGACGTCAGTACGAATAAAGTACTGAGTATGTAAGGCAGAATAGCATAAGTAAGAACAATAATGTAAACAGTGATAGGGAATATACAACCTATGACATCTGGGTACCTCTGAGGGCTACTGACATGAAATACATGATACATACATATATATATACATAAACGTTTAAAACATATGCCTTTGTGGGCATCATCATCATCATATCGTACCCGGCCATAATAGGCTCGGTAAAACGTACCCGGCCATCATAGGGCTCGGTAGAATCGTACCCGGCCACGTGGAGCTCGGTAAAACCCAACTGATCAGTGGTTGCACAATAGGTGCCATACCCGGCCAACTATAGCGCGGCTCGGTAGAGTAAAATAGATACATATATATGATGCATGCTGGACTCATTGGAATCACATTTTGAACCTTTCAGAGTGACGTAAGGTCGGTATCCTTCGTACACGTTATTAGGATTAACTCTTCATCAAGAATCTTATAAGAATCAGGAACTACCAACAACATTGATAATATAAGAATAAGAGAAGTAACATCAATATCAATCGTTTCATAAGAAGGGCAGCAATGTAAGTACTGCTAGCTTCTAAGAGTAGAGTATCTTTGGGAGCTCGTTCATTACATTATGTACAATTGGAGTCGTGCAAAAGAATGAAGGGGATAGCCTCACATACCTTGTATATACTGCCCAACCTCAAGCTATGCAAATATCACGACTCCTTAGTCTACAATAAAAGAAATGACACTATCATTATCGTTTAAGCGTCGTAACTATTATGTATCGACCGCAACCTATTTTACGATGAAACGGACAGCACCTCCCCTATTTATATGACTTCACACAAGTCAATACAATCACCAAACAGCCCAAACAACATCATTAATAATCATATTGAGCCTCCAAAACAGTCCACCAACTAACAACGTTACTACCAAGCCTTTCGATATATATTTCACAAGTTCTAGCATCAACGACTTAGCCACAACTTGGATAATCTTAAATATATATAGAGTAAGAGGTTCATTACCTTTAAACAGAAAGAACAACTCCAATTTGACCTTAATTTTCCACGAAATATCCCTTCAATTCTGCCACAAGAACAAGGAAGCGAAACTAGCAATTAATTCGGGTTTTTCGGCACTAGAATTACTTTAGAAGACTTGAAATCACCTAGGGTTGATATTAAAAACTTGAAGGTGTATTTACAGAACATAAAGCACTTAAAACAACCTCCCACACGAGCTGGAACAACACAAAAATCAGCAACAACAAGAAGAACAAGAAACTTACTAGCGCCACGGGATTCCCGATATTTGATTTGTGTTGTTTGCCCTTTGTTTGGATCTTGGATCATGAGAGAACCTTGAGAGACTGTTTTTAGGGTTATAAGGTCTGAATATACTGAAAAATAATGACTTAAAACGGGGTTGAGTTATCTTATATATGTCCAAATGTCTTAAACCGCCTTTGTGGGCCCCATAGAGAGCAGCTTGGCGCACTCTCGCGAAAACGCGAATATCTCTCTATTCCGACATCGTATCGACGAACGGTTTAATGCGTTGGAAACTAGACTCATAGATCTTCAATTTGATAGGTAGATCACCCCATAATTCCAAGCACATTGGGAGTAAAATGCAGTAACATTTGACCTAAAGTTTAAGTAAAATTATAAACCTAAGTTGCGACAACTTTTATCGACTTTTATTTCATAACTCGCTTGACTTCAAGACTTATGATGCGGATATTATATGATTCAAATACATTAAAACAAGACCTCTTGGGACAGTTAATCACCTCTAGTGTTATCCGAAAATACGGGTTACAACATCCTTGATTAGCTTAACTTCAAATACTTGTTAACCACTCTTATACACCCTTGTATCGTTTAAGACCAATAGGATTAACTTATTATCATCTCAAAGATAATCTCTTCTTGGATTTACGTCGACTACCTTACGGCGTGATCTATGATATGCGAATTTGGGTTGTAACACCATTGCAGACCCAACATAAAATTTTCAGGGGGGGAGTTATGTGGCGCATTATGCGACCGCATACTGGTCACAGAATGAAGCAAAATTACCCAGTTCTGGAGGGCCATTGTGCGGTCCATTTTGCGGACCGCAAAAACGTTATGTGGTCGCATATGCAGTCGTAGAACTGTGTCGGGGCTTCATTTTTCTAAAAAATTTTACCCGACCCTATTTTGATTAAAATACCTTGGGGCTCGTTTTGAAAGAAAAATTTGATATTTTATAAAGAAGGGAGAGTGTTCTAGAGAGAGATGAGGAGACCCTAGGCTAATTGTTCATCCATTCTTGCCCAATACTTGGAGAATTCACAAGGAAAACTCACAAGGTCTTCATCCAAGAGGTAATGTTCTAATCCTAGTCTTCAATTTCGAGTTTAGGTAGAAGATGAATAATTGGGAGTATGATTCTTGGGTATGAGAGTTGTTTATTTTTAATGCATGTACCATCAAGGGTAGTGGGGAGATTGTTGAGCTCTTTTGGATAAACTTTGGGTAGTGGGATGAAAGAATCCACCATAGGAGGACCTTGAAACCTTAATGCATACCTAGTGTTTGATAAAATGCTCAAGTGAGCTGGAACTATGAAGTCTCTCCTTATTTGTGTTCAGTTTTGCTATATTTCTGAAAAGATCGACGGGGTTAAGAATTCTGGAATATTGTAGTAATTTAAAAATCTCGAGGCGAGGTATGTTGGCTAAACTTCTCTCTTAGAATTGAATTCCCACGATGATCTTGTAAGTCCCGAGTTGTCAATTATGAATTGACTTTTCTGAATAAGTTTGGTGTCAGATGATGTGTGTGTGTGTGTGTGTGTGTGTATATATATATATATATATATATATGTTCAAAATGTGTTTCGGAATATTCTTATCATATTGTATTATTCTTCGGGAGAATATTTGAAGTATGAGTATGTAGTAAAATGTTGTGACTTCAAGTCAAGTCCAAATGAAAGTGATCACACAAAATTGTATAAGAAATCACATGTGCCTAAGGCCCTAATTTGCTCATGTATGTATTTAAAGTCGTAATTTGAAAGGCCTTGTTGTTGATTATCCATGATGATGTTTGAAAGTGAAATAGTGAGCATGAATTATGAAGTACGGTCAACGTGCCAAGAATGATATTCCATTATGGCCAATGGTTCCAATAAAATGAATGACATGTAAAAGAATATGAAATGCGTGGTAACTCCTTTTAATAATAAATGTCTTGGGAGTATCGTTTAGCCACCGATTAAGGGTAGGTCAGAAAAACCTAACCCCGAAACTACACGTGCCGATGTAGGAGTGATTGAGGGGTAAATCCCCGTGTTAATGTGATGGGATTGTTTCCCCTCATATGGGATGAGATTGGTGTGTTGAGATGCCTCCCCTTAAATGGGATGGGATTATTGGTAGCGAAATGTGATGTGATGTCGACCCACATGGCATTGGGGTGAGATGGCTAAGCCAATCGTGTTGAGATCGGACGCCATGCCGCGCACATGGGGATATCGGACTCCGTGTTAACACATGGTGGTGTATCGCTGCTAAAGATCTGCCAACTTAAATTAATGAAACTTACTTGAAATTTACCTTTACCCTTACTTGACACCTTGATACTAGTTGAGTCTCTTATTGATTTTATGTTTTATTCTCCGTTTACTATTACTTGTTCTATTGAGAGGGCATTTAGTTTTACATACTAGTACTATTCCATATGTACTAATGTCCTTTTTGTCGGGGGCGCTGCATCTTTAATGGATGTAGGTGGTTCCATAGCAGGTGGTATTGACCACTGATAGCAGCACACCCTCTCATCGGCTGACTTGGTGAGCCCCAATTCATTTCGGGGTCCTGTATCTCTTATCCTTCATACATAGGGTTTTGAGGTATAGTCGGGGCCTTGTTGCTGGAACTGTCACATCACTCTTTTGTTTTTGTTAGAGGCTCCATAGACGTAGTGTGGGTTGTATTTGTATCTTGTTTTGGGAAGGTTGAACTAAACTTGTTGTAATTGTATCATTTGTCCCACTTTAACTACGAATGTATAGTGTACTATTTTGGGGACTTATTAATGACGTAACTAATGGAAATGAACTAGTGTTAATCACATGACTTCTTAATGTCTAGTTAATGAAATGTATTCTTCTTTTTATTCATGGGTGAGTTGGGTAGACGGCACTGTGCAGGCTTGCAAGACCGCGGTAAACTCAGTTGAGCGCTCTTCGTACTCCCCGATGTCGGGGCGTGATAAACTTGGTATCAGAGCCTATGGTTTTAAAGTGTCATAAGATGTCTCGGAGCCGTGTCTAGCAAAGTCCTTATGGGTGTGTTGTCAACCACATCCATAATTAGGAGGCTACGTAGGCATTTAGGAATAATACCCTTCTTTAATGTTCTAGATCGTGCGATAAAGCTAATTGTGAGATTTTCCCCCTTTAACTCGTGCTTTGCTCTAACATTCAGTACACGACGCCTAGGAAGAAGGCAAGAATTGGCCAAGGAGACAATGTCACCCCAGGAGTGGAAATTGATTTGATACTTGATGATACGGGTGAGCACCCCGAGGGGTGAGAATATTCCCCCGACTACTACACTGCCCGATTCCATAACAAATGATCAGACCGCACATGTTCCTGTACCTACTGAGGGTGCAACGATCCCTCCAACTAATATTCCAGTTCCACTTCCAACCCCAGCTTACGGTCCTGGTGTATCTAATGGGGATCTTAGGGGAGCCATACAGATGTTGGCTCAAATAGTGGCTTCCTAGTCCCAGAGCTCAAATGTTGCACCTAGTTCTTCTAGTCAGCTAGGGGATTCCGCTAGTTCCACGGCGAACATGTTTCTCAAGTTGGATCCTCCAGTGTTCACAGGTACTGATCCTGAGGAGGGCCCCTATGACTTCATTGATGAGATTCACAAGACTCTCCGAGTTATGCGTGCTACTGAGATAGTTGGCCTATTTTTGGTTTGAAATGTGGGAGGACTCCCGTGGGGAGGATAGCCCTCCAGCGAGGTGGAGTGAGTTTGCCGATGCTTTTATTGATCGTTTCTTGCCTGTCGAGACTAAGGCAGCTCGTGTCGCTGAGTTTGAGAGCCTGAAACAAGGTAGCATGAGTGTGTGGGAGTATCACATGAGATTCGCGTGCCTGTCCAAATATTCCATCTACATGTTGCCCACTATGGAGGCTAGAGTGCGCTGGTTTGTGCAGGGTCTTAGCCCCTTAGTTATTAATGAGGCCGCTACAGCTGCCTTGAATTCTGATATGAACTATGGTAAGATGGTGGCATTTTCTCAAGCCACAGAGACCCGCAAACTGAAGATTATAATGGAGCGTGAGAGCAGCAGCAAGGCCCGGTCCACGGGCAATTTTGGTGGTTCTTCTAGTGGTGGTGGTGGTGGTGGTGGTAGGTCAGCATACAAGGGAGAGTCATCAGGGCCGTCCCAGTCTTTTGCCCCGCTTTCAGTCAATGCACCGCCATCTGGGCCCGGTCAGCAATAGGGGTCCGTTTTAGGCCCAGCTAGGGTAATAGGGGATCCTACCAGCAGGGTCATCTGGTGGGAGATTTTAACAGCAGCGGAGGCCCCCATGCCCTAGGTGCTGGAAGATGCACTTTGGGGACTGCTTCATGGACCAGCCCATATGTTAAGGATCTGGTATGAGGGGTCACATTCAGAGGGATTGATGTTCGTCTTACCAGAGCATGGGCAGGGGTACAACACAGCCAACCAATTCTGCAGCTACTACATCCACAGCACATCCTCCAGCTCGAGGCACCCTAGCACCCGCAGGGCGTGGTGAAGCTAGGGGTGGTACACAGAGTTAAGAGGCTTCTACAGATGTTGTTACAAGTATATTGACGGTTCCACATTGTCTTATGTCACTCCCTATGTTGCTATGGGATTTGGGATAGAACCGGAACAGCTCCTTGAGCCATTTTCTGTATCTACTGTGGTCCGCGAAGTCTATTGTCGCCGCATGGGTTTATAGGGATTGTGTTGTCATGGTGCATGGTCAGGACACCATGGCCGATCTCATTGAATTGGGATGGTTGATTTTGATGGAATAATGGGGATGGATTGGCTTTATTCATGTTTTTCCAAGCTTGACTATCGAACCAGAACCATTAGGTTTGAACTTCCAAATGAGTCAGTGATTGAATGGAAGGGGGATGATGTGGTTCCGAAGGGTAGGTTTATTTCCTACCTTAAGGCCACAAAGATAATTAACAAAGGGTTATCTACCATTTGGTCCGGGTTACGGACACCGATGCTGAGGCACCTACACTTGAGTATGTGCCTGTTGTGAATGATTTTTCGGAGGTGTTTCCGGATGAGCTCCCTGGGATCCCACCTAACATTGAGATTGATTTTGGTATTGATGTGATGCCAGTTACGCATCCTATATCTATTCCACTCTAAAAAATTGCACCGACATCATTGAAGTAGCTAAAGGAACAATTGAAGGATTTGTTAGAGAAATGTTTCATTCGGCCGAGTGTGTCGCCTTGGGGCGCACCGGTTTTTTTGTAAGGAAGAAAGATGGGTCACTGAGAATGTGTATCGACTATCGACATCTTAACAAGGTCACGTTCAGGAATAAGTACCCGCTGCCAAGGATAGATGATTTGTTTGACCAATTGCAGGGTGCTAGGTATTTCTCCAAGATTGATTTAAGATCCAGGTATCACTAGTTGAAGATCAGGGAGCATCATAGTCCAAGAACAGCTTTCAGGACCCAATATAGGCACTTTGAATTTCTAGTAATGTCTTTTGGGTTAACAAATACCCCAACAACATTTATGGATCTTATCAATCGAGTCTTCAAGCCTTTTCTTGACTCATTCGTGATGTGTCACCTCAGGGTAGTTCAACAAACTCTATATCAGCACAAGTTGTATGCGAAGTTCTCGAAATGTGAATTTTATCTTGAATCTATCACGTTCTTGGGTCATGTCGTCTCCAGAGAAGGAATTGAGGTTGATCCTCAGAAGATTGCAGCTGTGAAGAATTGTCCTAGACCTACAACTCCAACAGAGATTTGCAGTTTCTTAGGCCTAGCGGGGTATTACAGGAAATTTGTGGAGGGGTTCTCTACTCTTGCCTCTTCGTCGACTAAAATGACGCAGAAGGCTGTTAAGTTCCAATCACCAGAGGCTTGTGAAAGAAGCTTCCAGGAGTTGAAATCAAGATTGACTACGACACCGGTGTTGACTCTAGCAGAGGGTACACATGGCTTTGTGGTATATTGCGATGCTTCAAGGATCGGACTCGGGTGTGTATTAATGTAACATGGCAAGGTTATATCTTATGCTTCTAGGCAACTCAAGAATCATGAAAAGAACTATCCAACACATGACGTAGATCTTGCAGCGGTGGTCTTTGCATTGAAGATTTGGCGTCATTATTTGTATGGGGTCCATGTGATATTCACGGACCATAAGAGCCGTCAATATATTTTCAAATAATAGGAATTGATTCTGAGACAGAGAAGATGGCTTGGGTTACTCAAGGATTACGACATCGATATTCTGTATCATCCAGGGAAGGCTAACGTTGTAGCGGATACTCTTAGCCGAAAATCTATGGTTAGCTTAGCTCACTTGTAGGCATATCAAAAGCCGTTGTCCATGAAGGTTCATCGGGTGGCTAGTTTGTGAGTTTGTTTTGCATACTCTAATGAAGGAGGGGTGATTGTGCAAAATAGGGCAGAATCGTCGTTTGTGGTAGAAGTCAAGGAGAAGCAATACAACAATCCATTGTTAGTACAATTGAAGGAGGGGATTCATAAACATAAGACCATGGCCTTTTCTCTTGGCATGGATGATGGCACACTAAGGTACCAATGGCGATTATGTGTTCCAAACGTGGATGGTCTCCGGGAAAGAATCATGACCGAGGCTCACACTTCTAAGTATTCCGTGCACCCGGGATCTACAAAGATGTATCATGATCTTAGGAAAGTTTACTAGTGGAATGATATGAAGAGGAATATAGAGGACTTTGTGGTAACATGTCCAAATTGTTAGCAAGTGAAGGCGGATAACCAAAGGCCTGGTGGGTTGGCACAGAACATAGAAATTCCAATGTGGACTTTGTGGTAGGATTACCTCACATGCCTTGTAAGTATGACTCGATTTGTGTGATTGTGGACCGACTCACGAAATTAGCTCACTTCTTACCTATTAAGGCTACCCACACAGTGGAACAGTATGCTCAGTTGTATATCACGGATATCGTCAGGTTGCATGGAACTCCGGTTTCTATTATCTCAGATCGAGGGGCACAGTTCACGGCTAATTTTTGGAAGACATTTCAGCAGGGTTTGGCTATTCAGATGAATCTTAGTACGGCCTTTCACCCGCAGGCTGACGGGCAGGTAGACAGGACTATATAGACGCTTGAGGATATGTTGCGCGCTTGTATTCTTGAATTTAAAGGTAGTTCGGATGATCATTTGCTGCTCATAGAATTTGCCTACAATAACAGTTATCATGCTAGCATTCAGATGGCACAGTTCGAGGCTTTATATGGTAGGAGATGTAGATCTCCCATTCGGTTGTTCGATATTGGGGAAGCAAAATTGATAGGACCGGACCTCATGCATCAGGCTATGGAGAAGGATAAGATCATTACAGAATGGTAAAAAACTACTCAAAGTTGTCAAAAGTCCTATTCAGATATGCGTCGCAGGGATTTGGAGTTCAAAGAAGATGATTGGGTATTCTTGAAGGTGTTTCATGTATCCATGTTGAAGAAGGTGGTTGGAGATCCGTCGCTTATTATTCCGGTTGAGACTATTAAGGTTAACGAAGAATTGACTTATGAAGAAATTCTAGTTGCCATTCTTGATAAGCAAGTTCGAAAGTTGAGGAAGAAAGAAGTTGCCTCTGTGAAAGTGTTATGGCAAAACCAACAAGTCAAAAAGGCCTTCTGGGTGGCCGAGGAAGAAATGAAGAAGAAGTATCCTAATTTATTTGAATAGTTATGCAATTGTGTCCATGATGTTGAGAGATAACTTTCTATAAATAATGTTTCCCCTGTACGGCTTATGATGAGGTTGCTCCTCCTTGGTAATGTAATGTTTAATGGCATTGTGGCCGGTATTGATTCCTTGTTGTTTTACATCATTGTGTTGTGGTTATGTTATTAGGACTAGTTTTAGGATTCTCTGGTAGGTGGATAGGCCCCAATTACAGGGGAGTTAGTCTGAAATTTAAAACTGTTGGTGTGTGCTATAGCAGCTGAGTCACATTGGGTGCTAGTGGTGAATTTTGACCCTCATTTGAGGACGAATGATCTTAAGCAGGGGAGGATGTAAGGCCCCGTAAAATTTTACCTAAAGCCCGAGGTTTCGTGGTGCCGAATTAAACTTATGTGCTGACGATTGTAGAGATTCTTCGCTGCTCGCTAGCTCGCCACGGTTCGGACTTATTGGGTTGAAC